>NW_004949128.1:3023354-3058938 GCF_000317375.1 Microtus ochrogaster | reverse complement strand
TTAATCCCAGCACTCGGGAGGCAGAGGCAGGCGGATCTCTGTGAGTTCGAGGCCAGCCTGGTCTACAAGAGCTAGTTCCAGGACAGGAACCAAAAGGTTATGGAAAAAAATAAAATAAAATAAAACCCAAGGCCTGTCCAGACCCACCACCTCCTAGAAGACTTAACCTCCTTCCCTTAGAACCTTCCAAAGCAGCACCAGCAGCTAGGGACCAAGTGTTCAAAGACTGAGACTGTACATGCATGCACACGAGTTCAGTGTTTTTATAGGGTGTCACACACTCCTGGAGCTGGATTTATAGCTATGTGAGCTGTCAGACATGGGTGTTAGGAATGGAGCTAGGGTCCTGTGAAGGAATAGAAAGTACTCTTAACTACGAATCCATCTCTCCAAGAATGCTTGCCTAACTCATGCTTCTGTCGCAACCAGTCTGGAATAAGATATGAGTCATCCCTAACTCTGAGCAACATGATGAATTCTCAGGCTATCCCATTCTGTCTAATTCAGGTCTTTATTATTCTGCTATGCAGTGTGTCCATGCTAGACTTTCCGGTTAGTCACCCACTTCAGACCATCTGTTGTGGGGCAGTATAGGGCGTGTGTTCAAGCCAGCTTTACTTACTAGCACAACAGTGATGACACCAGCAATGCAGAACGTGAAGAAAAGCTTTGGAGACATTCCTTTATATGAAAATTGGGTTCAGAATGTCCACTGTTTTCATACCACTTTGTTGCAGGTCTTCAAATATACCCCCCCCCCGCCCACACAGATGTGTTGTTGGAGGTTGCTTGTTTGTTTCCCCGCTGCCCAGACTCCCGAAATAACCACACCAAAACTGTATTAATTAAATCACTGCTTGGCCAATCACTATAGCGTATTCCTAGCAAGATCTTACATATTAAATCAAACCATTTCTATTATTTTATATTTTACCATGAGGTTTGTGGCCTACTGGCAAGGTTCCAGCTGGCAGCTCATGTCTTTCCCCTCTGGCAGCTACATGGCGTCTCACTGACTCTGCCTTCTTTCTCCCAGCATTCAGTTCAGTTTTCCTCCACCTAGCTCTATTCTGCTAAGCCACTGGCTGAAACAGCTTCTTTGTTTATTAACCAGTCAAAGCAACACATATACAGAAGGACTTCCCATACCAGAGATGGGGGATCCTTGTATCTACATATACTTCTCATTAAATATATATATATATATATATATATATATGCACAAACATCTATCTCTGTAGAGAGGGATACAGATGACTAATCTAATGCCTTATCTCTTGTCAGAGCTGTCTACCCCTATCTTGCTTCTATGTCTAGATTTTGACCAAAGTTTACCCCTGTAATGTACATACTATCGTCACCATCTCCACTTATACTGCATACATTAGGGTATGACTCTCAAAGAGGTCAAGTGCTTATCTACCTAGAAAGGGGAAGATGTCCAGGCTGACTTCAAAGACTTTATACTTTCCATAATCAGACTTATTACAATATTCTGAAGTTTCTTAGCATCAGCTCCTTTTAGTGGATCCTGGAACCAAATTCGGCTCCTTACAGGTGGAGAGCATGCATCCTACACCTGAGCTACATCACAGCTTTTGAGCCCTTTTGGAAAAGCAGGAATCCATGCCTAGCTTTGTGATAGCCAAAAGGAATTGCACTCTTGCCTGATCTCTAGGATCCTGGAAGACTGGGATGACATTTCATCATGAAGGCCATGTGTGGTGGTTGCCAAAGCATTCAGACCTCAAACCGTCAGTGACAGAAGCAGTTGAGCAAGCCTCCTGTACCCCACCTAGAGAAATAGCCTTCTACTGTTTCTATCTGACATAGGGTGGGAACCAGAGCCACAACTAATAGCTTCTTGGCTCGACAGACCTGTTTTCTACATAATGCAAGCTTAAAGAGAACAGGGAGCCACACTGTGCTTCTGTTCCGTTTGTTATGGGATCCTGAGTGGAGAAGCCAAGCCGCAACCTTGTGAAGCATGTGACAGAGACTCCTAAAGTGATGAGGGTTGTGCTGCTGTCACCCGATTGGGAAAGATATTAAAAGTAGACTGAGGCCTTTGAAGTATTTCATTTTCAGTGGCTTGTCAAATGGTTAGGAATTTAGCATTCTGTGTAACAGGAAAGAACAGATGTAAGTTATCAAGTTTTCCATTTACTGAGATATGGTCTGTAGCACTGGAGCCCTGAGAGTTGTGAAGGGCACCCCTTAGACAAACAACGAGAGGGTATGTCAAATCTTCTTCCTGCATATGCCATGGATGGTAAGATCAGATCACACCTGGCATACCTTCAAGATTTCATTTCTGCCATCTGCTCAGGCTCACCACAAGGAGGATAATAACAGATAATAATAATAATAATAATAATAATAATAATAATAATAATAATAATAATACCCTAGCTAGTTAAGTGTGTTCAGGACAGTACACCAGGTTCTGGTCTTGCAGCTGACTCAATAAACTACAGATTGCTGGACAAGCTGGCCTTTCTGAACCTCAGCTTCTCTGTCTATAAGGCTGGCTGGTCTTTAAGACTCCTGTTTTATTCCACCATGTGGCTAATAATAAGCCCTTTCAATACAGTTGTTAATAGTAACTATTAAATTATTAGGCAAAGAAGCTCTTCCAACTTCTGATACAATGCTACCACTCACATCCACTCACAACATCAATTCACATGCCCTCACTCAAACACAAGTGGACGCCACTGCAAACTGCTGTACACAATGTGTTCCCAGGCATAATTGGTGGCTACAGATTCCTGAGGCTTTCATATGGGTCCCTTCCCTATGAATTCCTTTAGACATCTGTCTTTGTATTATTTCTCTACCATCATGTTTTTGGTGTTTCATTGTCCTTTTCATCTCTGAGAATGTACCAAACTGTTGGTACATTTGTCATGGATGTGTTCAATCATCTAATAGGTCCCACAGGTGAGCTACAGTAGAAAGAACAGGTGATGCCATCAAGAACACTATGGCTATTTAGGGAAGAAGAAAATGTCAAAATTTATCATCCTCAACCTTTGCACTGATATTTCTTATTTCCTATCATAAGCTGAATTTCTTTCTCCCAAGCCAGTACCGACACTCTTTGCAATCACCCCCGTTGTTTACTTCTTCAAATTTTCTGGAAGATTAACATCTGCCATTTTACCCACACATTTGCCAATATCTCCTGTCATTGAGTATGTGACAGTGAAGGTATCACTGGGGACCCTGGGGTCAAGAGCGGTGAATTTTTTTCTATAATGCACATAGCAAATCTATTGCAAGAACAGCCTGAGGGTTTAACAATAACATAAGACTCATAAAAATTACCCCAGTTTTTTTTCTAAAATTTCACCTCACAACTTAAAAGAACAAATGACTTCTATAAAAGCAGCATCTAGTTTGGAAATCTCACAAATGTAAATGGTAACGTGCCTAATTTTAGTTAGATCCGTAATTAAACCTTTTTTGTATATCTGTATAATTTCTTACCCACTTCAGTCTTTCAGGAATCTGTAGAAACAGGTGCATCTTGGAGAGTACCCAAATGAGGTGGGCTGGGATCTTGGTTTTCTTACCAGCTGCTTAACCTTGGGCAAGTTCATTTTGTTTTGCTTAACAGATTCTTCATCATCAAAATGTGGGGAAACAGGGGCTAATTTCTCTGACTATGAGGTCAGACGATGTGGAATCCACACAGCACAATGCCTAGGAGATAATAAGAGCTCCTTAACCTACTGCATGAATTAAGTTCAACTATTTGTTGGCTCTCCCCCTCCCCACTGTGTAGAAGGTGCTGTTGGGAAAGGAAGAAATGGCTGCCCCCTCTGTTCCTGAAAGAAAATATTATTTGAGTAACGACAATGCAGTTTCTGCTCAATCCTCCAATCCCACAGTTCCCATTCTCAGTTCAAATATCACATCTTCTCATAGGTCTTCCATAGACACCATAGGAACTGTCATCTCCTCAGTTTGAGGGCTTTCTTAAATATTCTTTTCACAACTGAGCCAGTTTTGCATGATTGTACATTCATTGGTTGGTCAGGGAGATCTGGACTTTGACTATATTCTTATTATAAATCTCCAGCATCTAACCCAACAGTGAAAAAATTCTAAAGGTTTCCTTTATTTTTTTAACTGTGTGTGTGTGTATGCATATGCGCGTGTGTGTGCATGTCTTTATGACAGTGCAGTTTCCTCCAGAGGAGGGCAGGCAGTACAGGAACGGTAAGCTGCCTGAAGCTGGTGTGAGGAACAGAACTCAGGTCCTCTCCAAGACCAGTAGGTATTTTAAACTACTGAATCTCTCTGTCCTCCAAAGCGGACATTTCAATTGCAGTGAGAGAAGGTTGTGTTCTCATTTCTGGGTACTTCTTGAGAAAAGAGAACTGAGTGCTGAGTGTAGCCGGGATCACACACTCTGGCCTCCAAGGTTGGGAGCTCTTTTGAGGCCTTTATGGAAATGACCTCCCAAGTTCCTCTTCCCGAATTTGGGTGATGGAGGGGTGGGAGGTGAGATTCATTATCCATTCCACCTACAGAAACTTGGACACTGAGTGCACCAGTTAGATAAAAATCATGAGTGCCATTTCTCTGCTTTGGATTTCATCAGATTGTTTAGGTTCTAGCAGATGGATTGACGTAGAATTGCTATATAATCAACTCTGCATATTGTAAACATGAAATTTAAGTTTACATATATACTGACGAACCACAACAACAGTCAAGATCATGAGACAGCAACAACCTCTACAAACATTGTTCTTTTGTACATTTTTAATTAAAACATACCTCCATCCTATTCTTTTTCTTTTTAAATACTGTATTGTTCCTCCATTTTACACATTTTAATGGTTAGAGACCAGGTTTGATTTTACATCTCTTGCAGACTTCTTTTTTTCTGGGAGGAGGGTCTTATAATAAATGTTGCCATATCTTACTAAGTATTTTGGTATTCTCACTGTGTGCCTAATTTCTGTAAATGCTGGGATTTGGTCTGACTTGAGCTTGCCCAGATTTCATGCATGCTGTTATAAGTTTTGATGTGCGTCTACTCTGCTTTACCCAGAATTCCAGGTTGACGTGTCAAGCACTTACACTCTTTCCGACACCTCTTCTGCAACAAGCCCTGAGCTCTTTGTTATGGTTTTTTATTTAAAGTTGTCTTCATTGGATAACTTGTCATCTTGACTTTTGGTTTTCATTTCCGATCATTTCTCTAATGCTTCACTTTTAGTCTATGTGCATTTTTATCAGGATGGAGTAGGCAATACAGAATTGGCTTTCTTTGATCTTTCTCTTTAGCCAGTCAATTTGTTTATTTATTTGATTAATTTTGGTGGATTGATTTTTAGACAGCCTCGCTTAGGGTTCTTGGCTCTCCTGCCTAGGCTACTGAAGTACTATTAGTACAAGCATGCACCACGAAGCCTGGCTGAGTCTTTCCTTTGATTGATGTATTTAATCAGTATTTATTAAAAAGTATGAGCTTTGTCCTGTCATTTATTTTTTCATGTGGTGTATTATTTCTTTGTGCATTATCATTTCTGTGATTTGATGACTTTCTGTCTTGTTGAGCTTTGATTCCCTTCTATTTCTCTTCCATGTATCTTTTCTTCTAGTGTGTTTTGCATGTTAATATTTTCAGCGTACTACTGTCCTTTTGATTCCAGTGTAGGACTCCCTTACATGTTTATGGTGGAAACCTTTTGACATTGGCTCATACGCTTTAATTTTTCTGGGCAACTGGAACTAAGACAATTGGAAAGAAGGCCTGGATTAATTCATTTGACAAAGAAGGCTCCTCTGGAAGGTTTTGTGCATAGAGGAGAATAAGATTCTTTGCCTTCTTTACCTCAAAAGTTCCTAGTTTAGAAAGTGAATTCAAACTCCAGCATGATAAAGGAATAATCATTTGTGAAAGAAAACAGAAAACATGAGGGATAAAAGTTGTCTTTCTTTGTTTGTTTGTTTGTTTGTTTGTTTGTTTGTTTTGAGACAGGGTTTCTCTGTAGCTTTGGAGCCTGTCCTGGAACTAGCTCTTGTAGACCAGGCTGGACTCAAACTGAGCACAGGGAATGGTGTGTGTCTGGATGCACACAGATAACTAAAATAAAGACATTTTAAGATCAAAAGCTTGGAAAACTCTGGGGAATGATATGCTGGGTCTGGTCACCAGAAAAGGTTAAGGAGCTGAAGCTAGAGAGAAATTGGTGTTCCTCGGTGTTGCATTAACAGCAAGGCGGTGTGGCTAGAGCACAGGAGCAGAGAAACCTGAAAATACTGCTGGCATGGAGGCAGGGACTCCTCCTGTCTCCTCGTCATGGGAATTCATGAGGACAGTGGATAGAATTTGGAGTTTATATAATTGTAACAAGAAAGGATGACTTTAATCAGTTTTAACATCAAGAATTTGACAAAAATACGGAAAAATAAGTTATCTAATGAAAATAATTATTACAATAAAATTCTCTATTTTATGATATGCTACCTTAGATAAAAGGATATGAACTACTTTGTATTAAAGAGGTTTTTATGAAAGATATGCCAGGATCCAAAATCAAAATTCTAATTTACCTCTGTTAAACATGCAATATTTCTGTTTTTCAAATCATTGACTCAGGGGTTAAGTAACTTCACAAAATGTACACAACCTGAGTAGTAGCCTAAGTAAATTAATAGAACCAGGGAAAATGTCTCTATCAAAATTCCTCTATAACATTTTGCTGCAAGAATGAGTTTAAAATCTGTTTCCAAGCCCCTATAAATGATGTTGGCTTTTACAAGGAAAATAGGTCATTCTATGGAAGGAGAAGGTAATGGAGAAAATAATTGGAGATAAAGGCCATATGCTAATGGAATTCTGGGGCCAGTGACACAGTGCCCATAATTGTCATCCAGATAGTACTCCTCCACCTACCACAGAAACATGTTATAGAAACCTCACACTTCTTACAACAGAGTTTGGAAAACAAAACAAAGCCTGATGCATGGGGACAGGGAGCTATATAGTCATATATAAAAAGCCTTCACAGGTTAAAATCAGAATGATAATTTGACTTAGCAATTCCTTAACTCCACTTCTTCTGGTATATCCAAAATATCTAAAGATAAATAAAACTGTAAATGAGGGGCCTTAGAAAAATCATTAATAGTAATGGAAAGGTAGATCAAAGCAACCCAAAATGTCCATAAAATGATGAACGAATAATTCTGTGCACCCATTTAAAAAAAATACCACCAAGAATTTCTGAAAAATGATACAATCAATGCAAAGGATCTGCAAAAACATCCAGGTATGTTACTCACTGTAGATTCCCCTTGTATGTGATGTGCAGGTCTGGCAAGACACAGGAAAGACAGGAAAGCAAGTGGATGGTTGCTAGGGCCCGCAGCAGGTTGAAGTGGTAAATGATTGCTTATAGGAGTGATATTTTTTCCTGGGGAATAATGAAAACCTGGGATGGTATGAGCAGTTAGTCATGTGTTGTGAATGTGCAAATATCACTGTACAATTTTAAATGATTAATTTTATGCTGTATAAATTTTACAAATTTCACAGCCAGCATAAAAGAGAACACAAAACCCTGAATGGAGTTTCTATCTATCTATCTGTCTGTCTGTCTGTCTGTCTGTCTTTCTATCTATCTGCCTATCTGTCTATCTCTGTGTGTTTGTGTTTGTCTCTGTGTATGTCTTGCATATGTGTGTTTGTGTGTGTGTGTATATATATATGATAGAACCCCTATCATGTAATGACAGGGCTCTGTGTGTTAGTTTTATTGTTTGACAGTTTCATATATTTACAAAATGAATTTCATTTTCTTTCACCCCAATTCCCCTCTTTCATGCTCCTCCTCCTTCTACTGGAGCCCTTCTCAACCAATGAATCTTCCTACTTCCATGTTATCTTTTTCTGTATGACCCACTGAGTTTAATTAATTTCTTTCTTAATAATGGACAGGAGGTTATTAGATGGAGCAAGAACAACTTATCAGTTGTCACGCCATAGAGGAAAATGCTACCTTCCCCTAAAGCCATTAATTACCAACTGGAATCTCATGGGAACCTAGTTGTGTGTAGATAATCATAGGTGCACTGAGAACATGGGTGTAATGACTACGTGATGTCCCAAAGACATCTTTTCCTTACACAGCTTCCCACCGCTCCTGTTTTCTTTCTGAGATCTTCCCTAAGCCTTAGATCTCCTTCCAGGACCTCTTTTTCTTGTTCTTACTCATAGTCCCTACCCCCTTATTAGAGGAAATCAAGTTATTAGACCAACCTTCTGCCTTTGTAGAGTATATATTCTAGTGGCAAATGAAAAGTATGTTTATCAAACAACAAGAGTGTGGATCAAGGACATGGTAAATTCTCTGAAGGAAATGTGCCATGTTGGCCCAGGATGTCAGGCAAGAATTCTTTGATGAAGTAGCAATTGAGGAATTGTCTGAAGGACAAAAGGAGGTGGTAAGAGGGGGCAGCACTGTGGAACTGGCACAAAGTTTCACACTACATACGTTATGATCTTTAAAAAAAAGATGCTAGGGCACATGTTTAGGCAAAGCTAGATAAAGCCTTTGTCCAATGGAGCAGATCCCATAGACCCAGTCTGGATTTCAGTCCTAGACTTCAAAACAATACAAAACATCCTCCAAATAACTTCCTTCCGTGTTTTCACATTCCCTATTTGAATAATATATCTTGTTTACTGTTCATCTCCCACTTCTATACAACATCCATAGAAATAGAGCTTTTCTGTCTTCTGATGGGTCATGGTACACAGCATATAAAGTCTGTTCAACATGGAAATATTGGAATCTGTGGAATACTATATTGAAAACACCGCTTAGGTTGGATTGATGGGTCTTAGATGAGAGGTAAAACACCTGATCAGCGTATTAGAAGGGAGAACTGAGGTCTGGCTGCTCCTTTGGAGACTTCCCGCAAGCACTTCACTGCCTGTAGATGGGAAACAAGTGACTCTCCTGCTAGAATCAGTTCTTAACCTTGGAGAGTCAGGCCTTTTACAGATGAGCACTTTGGCACTTTGATTCAAGCAGTGTTTTAAACCTTTAGAATTCACAAGTGGGGAACATCTATTTAGTGAGGGAGGCTGGAGGGGCAGCCAAGTTAGTCTGCTGGCTAGGAGCACTCTGAAGTGTCCAGCTAACTCCACTCTGGAGGTCTATCTACCAGGCTCACAGTCATTTCACATGACCTCGAGGACTGTGTACCTCTCTGCTTCTCTGAGGAATTTCAAATAAAAAAAATTCAGTCTCTTGCAGCAATAGTAACTTGTTTATTTATTTGAATTGTATGACAGAAGGTTTTTGATATGACATGCCATGTTGTGACTTCAGCAACCTCTTACATAAAAAAATGTTATCTCATTGCCTCCACAAATACAATCTTAAACATACGTGTGTGCATGCACACACAGACACAAGAAAGAAAGAGAGAATATCTGACATTTGTTCAATCTACAGATAATATGAGGATTGACACACATCTAAAATCTCATGAATAATTCACATAATTCTTAAAGGTCTAGAAGTGAGAAAATAAAAGATACCCAGGTGCTCAATGGGTAAGAACACACACTGCTCTTACATGGAACCTAAATTTGATTCCCAGAATCCACATCAAGCCGTCCACAACAACCTGTATCTCCAGCTCTGGAGAATTAGACATCTTCTGACCTCCACATGCACCACTACCTACATGCACAACCCTCCACACAGACACACAGATTCATAATTTTAATGCCAAAAATTGACATTTTTTATATTATTATAATCTGACCAAACCAGACTGTAGGAGAGAAATGGAACGCTTCCCCAGCCTGCTCTTACTTTCCCTACCTTTTGTGGCCTTCTTGGTTCTATGTAGATGATTACAACTAATAGTCCATTGTCCCTATAGAAAGGTCTTCCCAAGCTCAAGCCGATTGCCTTATTCATTGGCCAGATGGAATACTGTCACCTGTGGAAAGACCCCAAGGTGGCTCCTAGGAGAGCTGCCAAAATGAGAAATGTTCAGAGAAGTTTCTTGGCCAAGTGAGAATTCTGTTGGTTGCTCATTAATTTCTCAATAATAATACAGTTTCCTTAACTGCTAAATGGGGTATGACTTTTCGTGTGTGTTATATTAGTGGATGTCTGCGGGCCAAGGTCCACAGGTAAGGCCACACCTTTGATTGCTGCAGAGGCACAAAGGGAACATTTATCAAGAGTTAAGTAATTACAAGAGGTCTTCATATTGGATTGACCTCCTACATTAGACCTCCACACAACAGACTAAAGGTTAAAATGGAGTCAGACATGATAATGTTCTGTGTCACTGAAACTAAGTGACTATCTAACCTTCTGAGAAATCAACAGAAAGAATTCAGGGCGGATTAATTATATGATAATAGGTTCCCATTCTTTAATCCTCAATGAAACAGATAGATAATAAACTGATTTTAACCAGTTAGTTATTCTTCCTTTTGCTCTATTGCTTTATTCCTATCTTATTATAAGGAAGTAACTTGAAAACGATCGATTTGATGTTGTTCTTTGTTTCTGCTTTTTTTCGCCTTCTTGTTTGGTTTTTCATGAGTGAGGAGGACACATGTCAATATCAAAATAAGTAATATGAATAAATTAAGTGAGAACTTAGCCTCCCCACCTTGGGTTCGTCTTCATTACTGTGAATGAGTGTTCTCCAAAGGTACATGTGTTCATGTCCTGGTTCCCAGGGTTGCTTAGCAAAGGGACTTCAGGTCATCAGTGCACAGCTTTGTAAAGGATTGTCCTACTCCTGTGTCTTCCTTTTTATTTCCAGGTTTATGATATACTTGGCTTGTTCCACTACACATTGTTGCTATGGTGCACCACTGTTGCCAGAAACCCAAAGAATAAGGTTACCTAACATTCAGACTATGAACCAGAGTCTTCCATCTACATAATTCCTTACAGTATTTTATTATATGACAAAAGTCAACAAATTTACTCAGAGTAAAATGGAGGATTTGGGCCAGAAAAGAAATAAGATTTGTGTGTGCGTGTATGGTGTTTTATTTATTATATGTTTGCATCTTACTTGTCCCGTAAGTTTTCTAACAGATTGTTTTTATTTTATGTATGTAAGTATTTAACTGCATGTTTGTATGTACATCACATGCGTGCCTGATACCCACAGAGGCCTGAATGGGGAGTCAAGTTCCCTTGAAGCTAGAGTTACAGATGGTTGTGTGCTGTCATATGGGTGCTGAAAACTGAACCTGGCTCCTCTGCCAGAGTAGTATATGCTTCTAAACACTATGCTATATCTCCATCTGCTTTCTAATAATCATCTTTAACACTAAATAAAATTAGGTTCTGAACCAACGAGTGTATTCAAATGTGTTTTCCAATTCCTCAACTCATGCTCCATATATTGGTTGACTTTTCTTCTGTAAAGTAGAGCTGACTTTCAACAACTTGGGCTTTTTAGTTTACCAAGGAATAAATTTCCTCCAGGAAAGCAAGAATGCATGCTATGTTAACATTAGCAGAGAATGCTCAAGTAAAAATTTTCTTTTTTTTTTTAAAGTTCAAAAAGAGACAAATGTACTTTGTGCTCAGGAAGATTTCTCTGACAATCTCTTTTGTGATCCTGTCTCATGCCCTATAATGCAATCCAGCATAGGGACATTCTTCTGAACTAGCTGTCACTTGGAGGCTTGCTTTGGATAATGCACTTATAATACTTGCAAGAAAAAGCCAGCATTTGATGAATCAATCTTCAAACCTCTACCCTAGATTTGGCAGTCAGAAGCCAACTGTGGCGTATAGATGCTACAATGCAGCACTGATAGCATTGTTCCACAGCTTTTGTAATTCAAAATTCAATTCTATTCGCTTCTCTAGATTTGTAAGGCTCTGTGAAGTCTGTGCTTGGATAAGCTTTGACCTCTAATTGCTATAGTCCTTTAGTATACCCCTACCTACCCAACATACATGTACGTACACCAATGCACAAATATAAATACTTGCAAAATATGTCTGGACAGTATTATAGTCACTCTAAATGATCCAAGTGCTCCCAAAACATACTTCTTTCTCCATCATCTCCAATTGTGGCTGCAGTGTAACTCTCCTTGGGTTATATTTCTTAAAATATATCCATACCTACTAAATTCCATCCTTCAAGGCGTCCATTAAAAGCAACTTCAATCCCTACCTTCAGCAAATCCCAAAGCTGAATTCTGGTTCTAGTTTCTCTGTTTGACCCCATCCTTTTGTGTTATCCCCTTTGCACTTTGCTTCTTTGTTCTCAGATCTGTGCAAGTTAATTGGGTTCATGTGCTCTTCATCCATGATTTTTCAAAAGTTTTGAGAACAAGAGAAGTTACAGTGTTTTTTTTAAAAAAAAAATACTTCCTCAGTTGCTAAAGAAATGTCTGGTTTGTTGTAGGTCCTCAAACTTCACAGGAAAGACTTTGTGGAGAAGTTGTAGTGATTTTCAAATGCCTGCTTCCTTTCACACACTTAAGAAAAATATATCTTGAACACCTGTTGGTTTTTGAATAATAGGTACCTATAGAGAATAGAAGAATGAGTCAAGAAGTAGCTCCTGCCTTCTGGAAGAGTTCAATCAATCTAAAAGTACAATGGGACTTGTATGCAGATTAATATAATACAAAATAAGACATGGTCAAGATAGAACATTGAGAATAATAGGTTAAATCCACTCTGTTTCCCTTCACTCAACCATGGATATCATATCTAACACTCTTAGTCATCTCATCAAGTAGAATATAAACAACCTGCCTAAAATAAGAGTTTTCTCCTAATTCCTAAAAGAGATTTTCTCAGTGTCACTCTGATGCCATTCTTGGGGAGAGAATAAAATCAAACTCCTTATATGCTGTGATGTTTCTGTCTTCACTTGGCTGTTTCTACTATAAATGAGTCAATAATTTTACTAGCTATCAACAACAGATATTTTTATTTTCATGATTTCTATTAACCAGGAATAGATACATTTGGTTTGCAGATTCCATAAGGATAGCTGTAGGCTCCAGCCCCATCTGGCTTGCCTGAAAAGTCATTCTTATATCCACAGTTTACAGGGGTTCACCAGCCAGTCCTGTAAATTCATCTGAGAAGAACACCAAGGCTCCATAAAGGAACTGCTTCTTCTCTAGTTCCTGCTGGTTCTGGTTTCACAGCACAGTGTCTGGGCCACCCAGGGTGTTATCTTCCTTGCTGGAATCACAATGTGCTCTTTGCATCATACCTCCTTATTAAAACAGGAGGCTGGAAACAATCAGAGCCGAGTGATTCTCTCTCTCAGCTCATCTGGGTTTTTTTTTCTGTTTATTTATTCATTTACTTATGTATTCATTTATTCAACAAATACTGATTAATTGCCTCCCTTTTTATAGACTCTGCCTGTTTCCCAGGAGAATCAGAGGCAGATTGTGGAATCAAATATGATGCAAAGCAGGGTACCCAGGGATACAAACAGAAAGAAGAGTCTTTGTCACCGGTTCCAAAGGTGGTTAGAATTTGACTCTGTTTGTCATAGAAAAAGAATTGTGGGATGCCTGGAATTTTCTTCCCTACCCAATCAAAATATTCAAACTTTGTGGAGAAAATAACTTTTTCCTCCAACTAAGCATAATCACTGAGAACCATTTGGAGGGTTTTTGGTTTTTGTGTTGTTATTGTTGTTGTTGTTGTTGTTGTTTGGAGTTTTTATTTTGCAAGCACCTGTGGCATAAATCAAAGAATTAACTCACTGGTTCCACAACTGGGATTATCAGCATGCCCCCTTACAGTTTTTGTTTAAATTATATATACACACATGTTTTTGTTTGCAACTGTTATTATTCTTTTATTATGTGACAATTTTAAACATTAATATCTATACAGGACCAGCACAAGATTGGGGTCCTCAAGATATCATCATGGATGGGGGGCTTCCACCCTACCCAGAATGACTATTGGCATTTGAGTTGCTCGTGGAGGGACCGTCATTTTCTTCAGTAGTGTAGTCACAGAGGAGTTGTCCTTGTGCTGCTTAATAAGGACCCATCCACATCAGGAAAGTAACTCGTACTAAACTCAGAAGGACACATCCATGAAGATGTAAGGGTGTGGGCAGGGCTTGTTGAGAAGAGGAGTCCAATGGGAGAGGCTGAGGGAAGGGAACATGAGATGAAAATGAATAAAATCTTTACATATCACTGCTGGGATTTTGGTAGGGATGGGTGGGTGCACACATGCTTGCTTTACTTGAACTCTTCAGTTCTTAAATAAGAACATTTCCGTCCCACTGGTAGAATATTTGCATCAATAAGTGGAAATGAATGAAATAAAGGGATAACATTGCACTTGAAGGAGACAATGGCCTCTGAGCTATAAAATCTTTCCTTGCATTACCAAGGAGATTAAAAAATATTAAGGATGAACATTCAGCTGTCACTGGACTGAGATAGGCAGTTCTTTTGATTGTTTCAATACAAAAAGAAATGGAAAAGGCAAAACCGACTCTTAAGTATCAGTACTAAGTGATTTTTCCGTGTCAGCTTAAGATACCTTGTTGACTAACAGAGTTATATGCCAATACTTGTGAGCTATTGATTAGCTAGATGAATTTCATAAGGTTCAGTTTATTTTCTACCTCAAAGATGTGAAAGTTCTTTGACTCTCATATATATTTTTTCTTTCAACAAGTCTGACATAAAGTCATCTACAGTTATCTGTTTTGCATGTCTCAATGGACATCAGCAAGATCAATGTTGAGCCTTTGCAAGAGAAGTGTTAGTGGACTGTGTTTAGCTAACAGCATGACATTGCTTATAAATAATATGCCACATTGGATAAAAAGAAGCATGGTTGATAAGTCAGTTAGAAAGACTTCAAATTCAAGAATCTTTCGACCCATTTACTAAATGCCCCACTTTAAGGTGCTTAAACAGAAATCCTAAGAAGTACTCATCTTCAACCTGTAACATGTTAACCTACCTTATTACAGCTCCAGAACTATGAGCTTGGAAGGTAGACATTCTTACAGAGGGACTAGTCACATTGAGCACAGTGGCATCCAATTATGGCGTGATGCTCCCTCGCATCAAGCTTTGTTGGTTGTTCCTTCTGGCGGGTTGGTTCCTCCTGACTCCCATTCTGTAGGCTGGCATTTTGTCTTGGTGACCATATCCTTTACTTTACAGAAGCTTTTCAGTTTCAGGAGGTGCCATTTATTAATTATTTTGTTGTAAAGAGAAAGGTCGCTTGTTAGTTCCTGGCCGCTTAGCCCCCCAAAAAATCACACACTGTATTAATTAAATCACTGCTTGGCCCATTACCTCTAGATTCTTATTGGCTAGCACTTACATATTAATTTAACCCATTTCTATTAATCTGTGTATGGCTACGTGACTTTGGCTTACCGGATAAAGTTCCAGCATCTGTCTCCAGCAAGGCTACACATCTTCTCTCTGACTCCACCTCCTTTTCCCAGCATTCAGTTTAGTTTTCCCCAGCTACCTAAGTTCTGCTGTTGTCCTCCTGTCTGTTCTTATGCCAATACCAGGCTGTTTTCAGTATTGTAGCTCTGTAGTAGAGTTTGAAGTCAGGGATTGTGATGCCTTCAGAAGTTCTTTTATAGTACAAGAGTGCTTTGGCTATCCTGAGTTTTTTGCTTTTCCATATGAAGTTGAGTACTGTTATTTCAAAATCTGTGAAGAATTTTACTGGGATTTTGATGGGCATTGCACTGAATCTGTAGATTGCTTTTGCTAAGATCGCCATTTTTAATGTTAATTCTACGTATACAAAAGCATGGGAGGTCTTTTACTTTCTGGTGTCTTCTTCAATTTCTTTCTTCAAAGATTTAAAGTTCTTCTCATACAAGTCTTCCACTTGTTTGGTTAGAGTTACTCTGAGATATTTTATGCTATTCGTGGCTATTGTGAAGGGTGATGTTTCCCTGATTTCTTTCTCAGCCTATTTATCATCTGTGTACAAGAGGGCTACTGATTTTTTTTTAGTTAATCTTGTATCCTGCTATATTACTGAAAGTGTTCATGAGTTGTAGAGGTTCCTTAGTAGAATTTTGGGGGTCACTTATGTAAACTATCATATCATCAGCAAACAGTGAGAGTTGGACTTCTTTTCCAATTTGTATCCCCTTGATCTCCTTTTGATGTCTTATTGCTCTAGCTAGGACCTCAAGAACTGTATTGAATAGTTATGAAGAGAGTGGAAAACCTTCTTGTTCCTGATTTCAGTGGGATCACTGGGAGTTTCTCTCCATTTAGCTTGATGTTGACTGTTAGCTTGCTAATATTGCCTTTATTATGTTTAGGTTCCTTGTATCCCTGCTCTCTCCAAGACCTCTATCATGAAGAAATGTTGTATTTTGTCAAAAGCTTTTTTGGCATCTAATGATGTATCTAGAATTATAACACCAATATGTTGTAATAGGACCAGGCCACTTCCCTGCCACCCCAGTTCCCGGCCACCTGGCTAGCTTGTGCCCCGAAATAATTACATAGAAACTGTATTCTTTTAAACACTGCCTGGCCCATTAGTTTCAGCCTCTTATTGGCTAGCTCTTACATATTGACCTAACCCATTTTTAATAATCTGTAGCCCACGAGGTGGCTTACGTGGGAAGATCTTAACCTGCTGCTGTGTCAGGTGGGAGAATTATGGCGACTCTCTGACTCGGCTTCTTTCTCCCAGCATTCTGTTCTGTCTACTCTGCCTACCTAATTTTCTGTCTTATCAGGCCAAGCAGTTTTCTTTATTAGTTAACCAATAAAAGCAACAGATAAGATACAAGACCCACCTCCATCACCAATAAATTGCATATATTAAAGCAGTTCATTGTGGTCTTTCCATATAATCTGTATCTAGAATTATAACACCAATAAATTGCATATATTAATGCAGTTCATTGTGATCTTTCTATATAGTCACAGAGCATGCTCTAGTCAGATAATCTTTCCTTCCCACCTGTTCCCCATGCCCTTCCCAGTGCCTAGTGATCACTACTCTGTTTGTGGTAAGCTCTTTTTGGCTTCTTTATGGGAAAGAGAATGTAAGGGACTTGCCTTTCTATGCTCAATTTATTCCTCCTAACATTCCCCAGATCCAGCCATTTGTTGGTAGATGACATGCTCTCATTCCTCTTCGGAGTTACATAATACTCATTCATGTGTATAGACCATGTTTTCCTGACCCATTCACCTGTTGGTGAGGACCTATGCTGACCTCATGTCTTCTCCAAAAGACATAGACTGTCCTTTTCACTGTGCTGATAGATTTAATTCCAGTCATCATTGTTTTGCCTTCAAATTCCTGTGCTTTGGAGGTCAAATCCAGAAAAATCACTTGTATGATTGCATGTCTTGTATGGGTATCTCAAACTGTCCCACTCCCCCAGTTGCTACTAGTTTTTTCAAAGCTTCAGGTCTTGAGTCTAGGTCATTTGTTCCCTTTTGAGTTGAGCTCCATGACAAGGAAAAGAGACATATCAAGATTCCATTTGTTTGTATGTCCATACACTTTCTCCAACACAATTTATCAAGACAGTGTTCTTTCTCAGATATGTTCTTAACAAATGCCAGCTGTCTGCAGGTTCACAGGTTTCCCTCTGGAGTTTCTGGCTTGCACCATGTTCCATATGTCAGTTTCTATCCCAGGATTATGCAGGATTAGGGACGCAACGTACATCTCAAAAGTAATGCTGTAATGCTATCAGCTCTGTTGTTTTGCTCAGGATTTCTCTTATTGTTCAGTATGGTGTGTGCTGCATGTGAATTTGTAATTGTGTTCTCTAGTTAAGTGAATCACATCACAGGTATTTTGACACTGATTGAATCTACATATCAGTTGGGTGGTTTAGCTATCTTAATATTAATTCTCTCAGCCACATGGAAGATTTCCCTTTTTTTTTTTCCTGTTTCAATTTCTCACCTCGGTGTTTCATAATTTTTATTGTAGCTAACTTGTATTTTCTTAGTGAAGTTTATTCCCTGGGCATTATATTGTTTTCTGTAGCTGTTGTAGATGGATTACCTTTATGGGGTTTTTTTTTCTTCATCTGTTTTATTAGTGATATAATGAAAGATGCTGACTTTTGTATCTTTCTGCTTTATTGAATTTGTGAATTCTCATAGTCTTTGGCAAGAATCCAGTATTTCTATACATATAATGATTGTTTGAGAACAAGGATAATTTGACTTTCTCCTTTCTATTTCCTATTCTATGCCTTTTATTTCTTTATTGCCTAATTTCTCTGATTAAGACCCCTGGTATTGTATTAAGAAAAATTAATATAGATGCCCTTATCTCATTCTTCATCTTTGAAGTGCCCCCTGCACAGTTCAGCACAGTGTTGGCTGTGGGTTTGTCAAAATGTCTTTGATTATATTTGAACATGATCTTTCTATACCTATTTGGTCAGGACTTTTATCATGAAAGGATATGCATTTTATCAAATGTGGCTTCGTGCATCAGTGGAGAGGATGGAATGGTTGTTAATCCTTCATCTTGTTGATGTGATATTGCAGGTTAACTGGGAGGCTTGTGCTAAGTCAAGTTCTCAGAGTCTTTGTCTAGTTTTGCTAATCAGTGCAGCCCCACACAATGAGTTTAGAAGAGCTTCCTCCCTTTCAATGCTTTGGCATAATGTCAGAAGAACTAGTGTTAGCTATTCTTTTCGAGTTTTGAAAAATCAAACATAGATGCCATGATGCAAGTTGTTTGAAACAATTTTGTACTTTGTTGGGTCCTTTGTTGGAATACATTCTATTATTCAATATAATAGCTTACCAATTTGTTCAGGCTTTTCATATTCTCATGGGTCAGTTTGAGCAGGTTATGTGTGCCCATAAATATGACATTTTCTTCTAACTTTCCCATTTATTACCATGTAGTTCTTCTTTTCTGCAATGGTCCTGGACATCTCTGTTGTACTATATCTGTGTAGAGTCTATTTTTCGCCTGTAATTTTATTGGTACCTTCTTTCTTTTTTTCTTGTTAAATCTAAAAGCATTCCAAATATATCTTCTCAAAAAATTCTTTGTTTGATGCTAATATTTTATATAATTCTAGTATCAGTTTTGTATACTTTTGCTCATAGATAATTGCTTCTGTCTTACTAATTGTGAATTTAACTTGTTTGGTTTTCTACATCAATAAGATACATTATTTTATTTTAAAATCTACTTTTCAGTATGGCCTCTCTTTTCTCTTAACTCTCCTCTTAGTAATACAGTGGCTATATCTAGTAAGCTTTGGTATGTTGTATTTCCATTTGATTTCTTAAATGCTTTGATTATGTTTTTATTTCTTTTTTGTTCATGTGAATGCGTATTGTTCATTCTTCATAACTTTTAATAATGTCTATTATTATCCTAGTATTATTCCATCATGATCAGAAAAGATATATAATTTGATTTGTTTTAGTTTTAAGGCTTGTCTGATGACCTAATACATAGTCTATTATAGAGAAATGCCCATGCACTTGTAGAAAGAATGTATTCTAAAACTGTTGGGTGGAATGTTCTATAAATGTTTGCTAAGTACTTTTGAGCAATATTCAATTTTAATTCTCATGTCTATTTATTCTGTTCTTTCTGTGTTGGTTTGGTCAAAGGGGTTTTGATCTTGTTACCTTTACAAAGAACCACTTCTTTGTTTCATTGGCTCTTGGTTTCTTTTTTAATTTGTATTAGTTCTTCTCTTGTACAATATATCCCCTCCCTCCACTCCTTTCAATTTCGCTTCCATACCTCTACTCACCACCCCAGATCTACTCCAGACCCCATCTTTTCCCAGAGAAGAGCAAACCACCCCGGGACAGCAATCAATCAGAAAACAAAATACAGTTTGTGTGGTATGTGTGTGTATGTGTGTGCTATATGCATGTGTACATGTTTTGTGTGTGTGTACTTGTATATGCAGGTGCACACACAATTGGTGCATATGCATTTGAAGCCAACATATTAACTTTGGGTGTCTTCCTCTACTTGTTTGCACCTTAATTTTTGAGGCAGGATCTCTCCCTAAAGATGAGGCTCACTGATTGAGCTAAACTGTCTGGCCAGCAAGCATCCTCCTGTCTCCACCTCCCCAGTACTGGAATTTCCGGCATGTATTTCACCTGCACTTACTATTTTACATGGGTGCTGGAGATCTGAACTTAGGTCTTTATGCTTGTGTTTCAATCACTATACTGAACTGCCTCTCCAGTTCACACATCCTTCTTCTATATCTTGTATTGCTTTCCGTACATCAGGCTAGTAATTTTGTGTATTTTCTTTGAATACATTTAGGAGTTGATTTGCATCCTATGTAATTTTGCTAAACCTGATTACAATTATTTTTCTGAATTCTTCATCTAGAATTTCATCTAATTTACTCTCACTGGAATCTACAACTTTTAAAGGAATCATACTGTTTTTATTTTTCATGTTTCTTGTACTGCTTTGGTATTTGTATCTCTGAGATTATTTCAGTGATTTTGCTTTTACATAGCAACCACATCTCTGCTTTGAAGTGTTTGTAATGTTCACATAGAACTAGATTGCAATATAGTCAATGTATAATTCCTCCACAGTGGACTGCTAATATAGTTCATTAGCTAAACCCTTGTGTGCATGGCTGTGGACATAATTTCTCCAATGGCACTCCAAGAACTGAATATTTACTACTTTATAAGACCACTATGCAAATATTATAATAACCAGGGGATAAGAGAATAAAAGCAGTATGGTGGAATCTATCAGACTGAGTACTAAGTTTGAGACTAGAAAGAAAATTGTCTTAGGAGAGAAAGATTAGATATAATGGGGAAGTAGAGATGTGAAAATTCTCAGAATTTAAGAATTATAAAAACCATGGCACATATTAAGAAGAAAAGTGGGATGGAGGCAAGAGGAGAGGGAGGAAAAGTAGGGATGAGATGGAAAGTATATGGGTTGTGTAATAAGAATAGCGGAGTGCACATAACAGAATGGGTGTAGAAACATTCTAAACAATTGTAAAAATTTAATTTAGTGACGTAAAATCAAAATCCAGGCATTGAAGGGATATTTTTGCAACAGTGAAGTTGTGGGGATGGCGGGTATTTTGTTTTGTTGTTGTTTTGGCTTGGTCTGTTTTGTTTGTTTGTTTGTTTGTTTGTTTGTTTGTTTGTTTTTAGGGCCTCACTTAGCACATGCCTTTAAGCTCAGTACCAGGTATGACAAATGTTCTTCTTTTCTATCAAAAGTAGCTAGCTCATTAAAAGGCCAATATCACATAAATCTCCCCACTTAGTAAAACTTCTATGTAAATCTTTTAAAGTTTTAAGACCAATAGAAATGTAATAAGAGAAAAAAATTAAAATGACAGCACAGGTCAGCATCCGTTCCTTCGAGATCCTTTCTGGGTGCTGCTATGCATAGTCAGCTGGGCTAACTGCACTGATGGGGGAAGTACGGTTTGACGCTCCAGTTCAGTTCTGAAACACCAGACTTGTGGGTGTGCAGGGTCTCCGTGCACTGCAAAGCCATTGGATTCAGTTTCTTCTTGGTCACCAGCAGGTGTCAGTCCTTCCTTGGGTTTTTCCCAGCCGTCTGCATGGAACGTTGCTTTGGGGGTTTTCCCACCTGTTGCCATGCTGGATGTCACACTTGCTCTGCTGTTGCTTGTCTTTCCAACTAGAAGCATCCATCGCATCAGGTCTCTGGCGACCTCTGTGGACACCCTCTTCCATAGTCATCTCGCAGCTTGAGATCAGGCCAGTTCTTACGTCTTGATTCTGAAGTTCTGAACACAGCTGTGCTGAGTTCAAGACCACATCTCTGAAGTACTGTCTTTTGCAGTAGTGGGATGTCTCCTTCTTGAGATAGTCTGTCCAGGATGCCCCTGTATCATCTCAACTTGAGACCTGCTGACATCCCACTTACGCCTTGGTCTCTCCAGCCCAAGCTGAGTGTGCATGTCTATCTATGGTGTGTCCAGTCCCTCATCCCATCTTAGCAGTCTGGTGTATCTTTCTTCCAGCTTGTACCTACAATGTCTGTGTCTGCAGACCAAACACTTTCCTGGGTAGTTCCCCTGGACTTCATACCAAGCCATGTGGTGGCCAGTTCAAAGTCTTCTTCCTATCACTTAACATTAGTTAGCTAATTCTTCTGTTTTTAGTTGTTAGCTCTCATATAAGTAGGGACTCTTGTTTGTTATCTTGACTCTTTTTTTCCCATGATATGAAATATTATTACTTCATTCTTTGCATGGTTGATTTTTTTAATTTATTTATTTATTAAAGATTTCTGTCTCTTCCCCTCCACCGCCTCCCATTTCCCTCCCCCTCCCCCACTAAGTCCCCCCCCCCCTCCTCAGCTCGAAGAGCAATTTTGGACTTCCCACAGGGCAGGGAACCCTGATTATCTTGACTCTTTTTGCCAGCCTGCAGGGAAAGCTCCTAATCGCCTACCATACTTAGGACTTTGAATATTCTCTATTCTTTTCTTAAATGGTAAAGTTTCCTATCTATGAACATAAAACATTTTTCCATTTTTAAGGTATTTGTTTATTGAATCAGTTTTGTCATTTTACCCATATGTATCACAAGCATTTTCAGTTATATTTGTTTTTATTTCAATTTTAGGAATATTAACTAGGGACAGTACTCTCTTTACTGCTTCTTCACCACAACTATACATCAAAGAAGTTCAATTTATATTGACTTTCCAGAATAATACTGAAAAGCATTTGTGAGAGATTTTATCCTTACTTTGTTCTACTTCACTGCAACAAAAAGATGCGTTTTAGACTTATCTATATCAGATAAAAAATTGTGTGTATATTTAATAAATTGAAGACGTTCCCTTTAGTTCCTAGTTTACTATCAACTGTTTAAAACACCTTGAATGGTGACTGGATTTTGTTAAACATTTTTGCTCTATCTACTTATGATCATGTGATTTCTTTTTCTTCTCTAACCTATTGATGAGATGGATTACCTTAACTGGTTTTCAGACTGGACCCATTATTGCAAAGCAAGATAAATCTCACTTGATCATGGTGTCTATTTCTTTTTATTCACTGTTATGTTTTATTTGTGAATGTTTTGCCGAGGGATTTTGCAATTTGTGATTCATGTATATTAAGTTTGTTCAGGATTTTATCATCAGGGTAGAAAGTCAACTTCAAAGTTTCTTGCACAGAAAACTAGAAACTAGAAGTATAGGGAAATTTTTAAATGGGGAGAGTTTCCTTAGTGAATATTTGAGAATTTCTTCCCTAGTGGAAATAATAAAATGAATATTTCTGTCTCGTAAGTACTATTTCTACAAAAAGGACTTTTGTGTGATTTTTATATATTCACCTTTTCTTAAGTAAATGAGATAGAAATTAACCCTTACAGGAAATCTTTGGCTTCTCTGTTTAGTGATTGCAAGTAAGTAGCAGCAGATTGTATCTATGCTAATATGTCCCTGGCTCCATCCATTAGTAAGAAGCTCACATTTTGATTACATTAATCTGTATCAGAATAGGTTTCCCCCTCAACAAGGACTACAAGGAAGTCAAGGTCATGTCGCATGTGTAATCTCAATACATATGAGCATGGACCAGTTTCTCGCAGGCCATTCTCATTACCGAAATTTAAGACAGTAATTCATAGTTGACTTCTGAATAACAATAAGCCATTGCCTGGTGGGTTCATGATAATCTTATCTCTGACTTCCAGAAATATATTTTTCCATAAAGAAGAAAAGAATTGAGACTATATGGTTCATTTTGCAATATAAAAGTATTTTTAATAATACGCTCATCTATCTTAGAAATGTGATTCTTACTGGACAATAAGCTAAGTATTTTTTTTTCTCAGATGGTCACAAACAGTATAGTAATCTTTCAGAGAGTGGATTGTTGAATGCAGATGGAGAAACTGCCTAAAGCCTCATTGTGAAACTTGTGAAAATGTTTACTTTTCAAATTAAATGAGAGAGAAAACATAAAATGGACAAAACAGACTGTTGGGTTTTTTTTCCTTAAAATAATAACCAACTGTTCAGTATCTTCAAGCCAGAAGAATTAAGGGGGTAGGAGAATCAAGCAGGAATCGATTTTTTTTATTTCAAAAAATTAGTTTTCAACCCACTCCATATGAAATGATGGTTTGGTGACTTTTCTCAAGTAGAAAATGCTGTTGTGAGTTTGTTTGTGTGTGTGGACTTTTTGTAGGTCATGGGAAACAATCAAGGTCTATTGTTTCCCAGGCCCTGTGATTTCAGGGTTGTTAGGATGTAGTTAGTTTTCACAGCTATTAGGGATGTCACTCTTTTGTTCTGTTCAATAGCAAATGAGCAGCAAAATAAGGAGGCTCATCATAGATTACAGATGAGAACTCTTTAGATTAGGTGTGATACTACCATGTGCTTAGAGCTTTAGATGTCGTCAATTGCTGTATTGCATTGTAGGTCTGCTAAAAACATTCTGGGTGTTTTTAGATATTTCATTAAAGACACACAGATGAAACAAGGTTCCAGAATTATGAGAATATGAAAAAGTGAGAATATATGATAATTTGAATCTTGAATGTTATGAAAATAATTTAAAGTATCTTTCCAAAACAAATTTTCTCAGAAAATTAAATCCAGAAGTTGTTGGAGAATTAATCTATATTGAAGTTGACGGAAGAACCAGAATGAGCCTCCCATTTTGTAGTTATTGGTTTAGTTTAATTTATGATGTGCAATTGAAGTGAGAGCCACTTATGGGCATGAATGTGAAGAGCTTACCCAACATAGCTGATGCCATAGCAACAAGAGATCCTGACCATGTACAGGTACCAAGGTCAAGGCTGCCCCTAGAAATTAGTGTGACCAAATCCTGGTGTCATACAGGTAATAAAGTGAAAAAGAGAAACCAGGGAGACAATGGGGTGACAGTAAGAAGCAGGTAGATGCTATTTAGTAAGTGTGTTAGCTGTTCCCAAGATGAATGACAAGGTTTTAGTGGTATTTCGGTGAAGTGGTGTCCCCAGCTGACTTGCAGTAACTAGAGGCTTGCTAATATTGAAGCATAATCTGAGAGAGCACAGACTCGGTACCTCTGCTTCTGCTTTTCTGAGGCATAAAGAAAAACTCTTAGTAGGTGCATCCAATGTTTGAATCTATTGAAAATGTCATACTGTGGCCAAAGTGTACTGTCCTTAGAACAGATTTCCAGGAGATGTTTCATGGATACTGGTTTTGGTCATATAATGAAGTGGACCCTCTTCAAACCTGGTGCCAAAAGTGACAATTATGAATGCTAAAGCTAGCAGAAAATTCTTCTTATACTGCCTTCTTTCCTCAGGCGCCTTCTACAGTAGAATAAGCCTAAAATTTTTTAAAGTACAGATTTACGTGCACATGTGTGAGAATAAGCATACAAGAATTTGGAATTGGTGGGTCAATTAAAAGGGCATGTTTTGCTTCATTCTCATCCCAATCCATGTTTTGGGTATGTGAGTCTATTGCCATCTTATATCAAACTATCTAGTTTAGTTTATAAAATTTTACAAAAAGTTTTTTTCTTATAGATAATCCCTCACCAACATTTATTGATTATTTAATAAACACCTGTGGTGGTCCTAGATAGAAAAAAATCAAAATCAAGGTGTAATTAATTCAGAAGTTGCTTACAAGCAAGTTGGAGAGATGTTTAAAACAACCGGTTATGTTCAAAGTAAATTATGATAAAGAATCAAATCTATTTACTTCTGATTTTGAAGAATTCCACATAGAAGAATGGAAGAAAATGAAGAAATTTGGAAGGTTCTTTGGAGAAAATATAAAAGATTCACTGAAGTTGATAAGTTTGTGTGTTACCCAGTAATGTGCTAGCACTGGCAATAGGTGCTATTTCTTGATTTTAGCCCCTGTGTAAAAGTCACCTTATTACAACTATAATAGCACTTACATGGTCAATGAATTATCTACTGATGGACCCACTTTACAGGTGGAGTCAGAAAGTTTGAGGACCTGCAGTAAATTGGCCATATTCATAGAGTTACTAGGAAGTCAGTACTTGAATTGAGAAATGTCTAAGCAAACCCTAGTTCCTAACCCTGACTTTATATTATCTTTCTGACCTTATGAGGCTTATAAAATCCAGAATCACTCTTTCTTTCCTTCATAATTATACTGAGGTTAGGTGGCAATTTAAGTAAGTTTGTGCTGCATTTAAATTGGGTTTTTTATTTGAAAGATGACCTTGTAGAAACCTAAGTTTGCCATATTTCATAATACTTTTAGCTATTTTGTGAAATTCCATATGAACTGAGATGCAACTCAGAACACACCAGTCAAACTAGAGTGTTCGGAGGTTGGGAAATTTATATTGTAAAATCACAAAAAGCAATGCTATGCAGTTTCGGAAACTGTGAATACAATTTTCACTGTTCATTGAGGCTTCATAAAATAACACTTGATTAACTGATCATCACAGGCTTGGGGTCATATAAGGCAGTGGCCTTAGCATAAATCACATGAGTAATCTATATAGATAAATTGAACGAACTGCTTATTAAATACCAGGCATGTTCTAACAATGTAAGCTGTCTTACATTAAGAACAGTTGATTTGATATAGGTCATAGTAAATCAATGTTGTCTTCTCTATCTAGGAGTTCAGTGTCTTTATCTTTATTATTATAAATGCTGACCCAAGTCACTGAGGAGAAAGACAACATTCTTTCCCTCGTGTTCCTGCTTGTTAAGTTTCTGTTCCTAGATATTTCCTTCTGTTGCATATCCTTCTGCTCCCAAAGTTGTGTTTTAGAGTGAAATTATAATATTCCAAATCTGGGTATGTCTAGAATCATTGGGCTCCTGATAAGAAAATTTTCTTTTCTTGGGAAATACACACTCCTTGGAGTTAAAAATGCTGACCCCAACACTGAGCTGTTCCTTTCACCTGATGTGTCCAGTGTTTCCCCCACTGTGGCAACAGTGATTGGCCCCGGGAGAAGCATTCAGTCAAAACTGAACCAATCCATGTCTTCTTTGGGAGTTTGACAAGATGGGATATGTCAGGGAGACATTTCCACTGTGACTGCTAGACTGACTCTGTATATATTTCTAGAGTTCCCAAAGGCTTAGCTACCTTTCCATATGGAGCGAACCTTGAAAGAGTTGAATGGTATTAGGAGTCTTTGGAGCTCTGGGACACATTTCTCTAAAACAAATACATTCTCTCTCTCTTTCTCTCTCTCTCTCTCTCTCTCTCTCTCTCTCTCTCTCTCTCTCTCTCTCTCTCTCTTTCTCTCTCAACAGAAAGCAATGTTGAAGCAGTACAAAGTGAAGTGTATAAAGTGCAGGAAGCATACTGATTAGAAGTTATAGGACAGTCTTGGTGGAGACACTGACTTGTGACCTGAAAAAAAATACTTAATCTTTCTGGAACAGTTTTCTTAATCAGTGATATGCTAACATTGGCTCACATAAATTCTGAGGCAACCTTTTCATCTTCTGCTTTGTGTCTCATCCATCACTTTAAATGTATTGACTCATAATGATCTACAACCTGGAAGGTTTAGAGTAGCTTATTGGCTGCTTTTCTCTATAAACCAGGCTGGCCTGAACTCAGAGATTCACCTGCTTCACCTGCCTCTGCCTCCTGAGTACTGGAATTAAAGGTGTGTGCTAGCGCGCACCTGACTCTGATTTCTTTCCTCACTGTCATGATAAAATACCTTACAAAAGCAACTTAAGGAAAGAAGAATACATTTGTTCTCACCATTTGAGTGTACTGTCCATCCCAGGAGGGAAGGTGTATCATTTAAAGTGTGGTACCTAGAGGTTGCTCACATTGCGTCCCACATCAGGAAACAGAGAAAGGTGAACATTAGAACTCACCTGTCTTCTCTCTTCCTACCCTTTTATTCAGTCAGGGAATCTCCAGTCTATAAAATGCTGCTGCCCACATTCAAAGTGGGTCTTCCCTCCTCGGTTAAACCTCTCTGGAATCACCCTCACAGACATGCCTAGAATCTCCTAGATTAACTTCCATCCAGTCAAATTGTCAATGGAGATTAGCCATCACAAAGTAGCTACTCACAATCCGAGTTAGCATATCTAGCTAATATGAAGGGTATTTCTTTCTGTTTCCAGATCTCATTTTTTCCTTTATCCCAAATATGTGAAGTTAAGTAGGTACAAGGCCTGGAAAACTAGAAAATCACCTGTGACGGCTGGAATGAAAATGGCCCCCATAGGCTTGCATAGTTGAATATTTTGTCACCAGGGAATAGAACTGTTTGGGAAGGATTGGAAGATGTGGCCTTGTTGGAGTAGGTTTGCTTTTATTGGATGGGGTGCGTCACTGGGAGTGGGCGTTGAGGTTTCAAAAGCCCATGTCAAGTCTAGTCTCTCTGTCTCTGTCTCTCTCTGTCTCTCTCTTTCTCTCTCTCTCCCTCTCTGTCTCTCTTCTCCCCTCCCCTCCCCTCTCCTCTCCTGCCTCCTGTGGATCAGGACATAAAGCTCCCAGCTACTGCTTCAGCACCATGCTGGCCTTCTCCAATGCTCACTGCCATGATGGTCATAGTCAAATAACCCTCTGAAATTGTAAGCAACACCTTCCTTTATAAGTTGCCTTGGTCATGGCATCTCTTCACAGCAATAGAAGAGTAACTAAGACATGCACCCATCTACCTAGAAAAATCAGCTTGAAAACCTGAATTCAATGAATAGAACATTATGTACAAAGCTGTTATATAATAGCTTCGTTTAATTTTTCATTTATATTTCTATAGTAGCCATGATTTCTGAAAAGTATACAGCTCAGATTTCTAATTCCTTTGAAACAGATACTTAACTTCTGTTATATGCAAATAAAAACACATATGTCAATGGGCTCCTAAGTAAAATATTTCACTTTAAACGAGAAACCATATTCTAATTCTCCTTGACGTTTTGTGGCACTGCCATTCATCCTTTTAAATGAATCTAGCTATTATGCTTGGAGATCCACTAATCCTCACAAATAAATAGACACCGATTGTTAAAGCCAGTAAGGGTGAGAGGACTAAAGGAGTGGAATGGCAAACGAGAATTTAAGAATAAAAACTAAGAGCTGCTTGCTGGGGCTTTTTGACAAATGCTCTCTCTGAGAAAAGAGATCACAAACTGTTCTATTGGCTTTCTATAATGATTACGTTCAGCCATTTACATAAGGGGCAAGAAACACTGTATAAAATATAACTATATATCTTATGAGATTCAAGGATGTTACGAGGTGCTTGTATCTGTGAGCGTTCAATCAGAAAAACAGACACAGTTGGAGACGTATGTTAAGAGACTTGCAGTTGGAAGGCTGGCTAGGCGAGTGTGAAGACCATAGGAAGGCAAATCAAGCCACTGAGTCAGACTCACTCAGGTCATCAGGTGAATCTTTCCAATTTAAAGTCAACTCATCTTGTTCTTTTTTTTATGTTTTATTTTTGTTTGATTTTCAAGTATGAGTGTTTGCCTCAGAATGAGGATACACCTTGAGATCAGAAAAGGATTTCAGATTTCCAGGAATCAGAGGTACAAGCAATTATAAGCCACCTTACATAGTTGCAGGAAACCAAACTCAGGTCTTCAAAAGCTACAGCTTGCATTGTGAACTTCTGAGCCATCTTCCAACCCCAAGTCTTGAACTATTAGTAACTTTTATAAAGCCTGCAAAATACCTTCACAACACCTAAGTTGATGTTCTGTTAAATACCCAAAATGATAACGTTGTCAAATATACATCACTGTCTCCAAACCCTCTCACAGAGTCTATAGATCAACACCTTTCCAAAAATGTATGAGGTTAGATTTCCCTTCACAGACCAACCAAAGCAATGTGATAATACAATGGATAAAATCTGTAAACAGATATGACCATCCAGCAAATCTCTATCCTTAACACTAAAGATGTTTAAGTTCTTGTTTCCTTTAGTGTTATATAAAAGTTATATATGATAAAATGTGCCATTTATGTTAGTATAAAGTGGGTATATTTTTATTTTAAATGAAATAAGAATCATTACTTTAAAATTTCTAACTTTGAGTGTCTCTTCAAGGAAATCAAGTTATGCAATCCACATAAACATCTCATTGAGTCCTAAACAATTTTGAAGGGTATAAAGATTCCCAAATGTGAGAACCACTGTCCTGTATAAATGTAATGAATATATTCCCAACAGCTCATTAATTCTCCTTACATTTGACATTAATCATTATATATACCATCTACCTCACAGCATAAACAATGCAAAAAAAACTTGTCCATACTTTATGAACATCACAATTAATCTCTTTTTCCTTCATGCATTAAATTGAATAAATTGTTACTCAAAGAATCCCAGACTCTTTTTTGTGACCTCCTGATGATGTGACCTGATTCTAGAAAATACATATTTAAATTTTGGTTATAAACACATTCCATATCAGTATTCTGCATTTTTATTCTGAAACGCGTTTTATGCAAATTCTAGTAAGTTATCCATGCTAATTTACATACACAATAGGCAAAATATTTATTTGGGGACATTTGATTCGCGTTTTTATATTCTGAAAATGAGCAAGCTGCTGGGATGTGTAGGAAGGAGAACTGTGGTACTCTATCCAAGTGGCTGAAATAAAATCATCAGTTTCTCCTTCATCAGTCACCTTTTGACTAACTGAAAAATTTAGAGCAAAGTCATAAAAAGGCCAAAATTGTGAATTTTATTTTTAAAAAAAAAGTGACCAAATAGGGTACAGACTTGATTGACTTTACTCAGTAATGGATTGCAAGCTGGGAATGAAAGATGAAATAAGCCCTTTTCTCCCAAGATTGGTTTTGGTCAACGTTTTTTCACAGCAAAAGTAAGCAAATTAAGACAGAACATTTTCCTTTTATCTAGAAACTCCAATATAGTGGCAGAAAATGTAGCTTACTGAAGCAAGGCAGGAAAGGCATAGGGATAACCAGATCCTGGCCAAAGTTATTGTTGTTATTCCATAGTGGCAAGCTCTTAATTTGTGAGACTTGTTCTCTCTCTCTCTCTCTCTCTCTCTCTCTCTCTCTCTCTCTCTCTCTCTCTCTCTCGGCATTTGATGCCTTGTTCCATAAAATATATGAGCCTGCATTATAATGAGAAATCTCCCAACATCTGAGGACTCCCAATTAATTTAAAATTGAAGTCTGTGCCAATTAAGCAAAATATGTCAATAGGTCAGCAACCTTTTGTGCATCTGCTATAGGAACATTGACTTTTACACAAATTAGTAAATGGCAAAGGGCCAGGAAATTCATCATATCCTAAGGTAGCCTGCAGTTGCTGTTGGTTTTGGCTGACCCTTTCCACAGCCATAAACACTGTGTAGCATGAAGGTTTTTCATTATTATTTTATCTTCGCTTGTAAAAAATTATTTCACAAATCAAATGAATGGGAATAGGCCTGTGCTGAGACTTTAAATTCCTTCACATTGCATCTTTAAGTTTGCTTAGCAGCTATCTGGATAAAGAGACACAGTTAGCCTAAGAAAGGACCTTACACTGATGTCATTTACTCAATAAATCAGATCTGCAGTCTCCTGTTCCATCACGTTAGAAATTTAGGATATATTTTGGTCAGTATCTCATCCTCAGAACTATTAACATTCTGGATCAAATCATGCTTTCTAGTGAATGGCTACCCTATGCCTTGAAGCTGTGTTTGCTAGTACTTTCCTCTGTGGCCTTAAGTAGACTTATCCACCTCCCTGAATCCCAGCATCCCACCTATGATACAAGGAAATAGCAGAGCATTAAATGACCGCCAGATGCTTTATGGTATGAATATTCAGAAATCTAACCAGACTGTGATTCTGTGTCACATTCTTCCTAGAAGCCAGGGGTCTGCGAAAGAATGGAACAGGAAAGAGAGTTTAAAAGGTACTCATACTTTGCAAATGGTGCACTATTAGGTGCCAAGATTCTCTCTTAAAATTTCCCGATACTATCAATGGTCAGGTGGGTTTTTATGCTCTTAAAACTTTCTTGTCTCCATTTTACAGCAATTTGGATTTTAGAAGCGTGTTTCCTCTTGAAAAGTCTTCCTATGTCCAAATTTCTTCTTTGATTTCTGGAAAGATTCATGATAACATATAAACTTCACAATCATTAATCCAGCTGTTTTAGTTCTCTCTGGGTTACTGTGGAAAGCACCACGATCAAAAGCAACTTAGGGGAGGGAAGGTTCTGTTTGGCTTCTGCTTCAGGTTCCAGTCTGTCAATGAGGGAAGTTAGGACAGGAACTCAAGCAGGAACTGACTTGAAACCATTGAAGAACACCACTTGCTGGCCTACTGGCTCGGTGGCTTATGCTCAGCTAGCTTTTTGACAGCCACTCAGACCTGCCTAGGGATGGTGCCACCCACATTGGGCTCGACCCACCTATGTCAATCACCTGTCAAGACAATATCTCACAGACCTGATCACAGGCAGTGTGATCTGGGCAACTCCTTGATTGAGGTTCCCTCTGCTCAGGTGACTCTAGGTTGCTAGAAGAATTAACAAGTACCTCAGCAATCATGGCATTCGGTATTATGTTTGTTTTTCCACATCCTTTGAATCCCAAACCTGAAGATGTTCTTCTCTTTCTATGTTCCAGATAGACTTGTTGACTCTCCTACTTTGTCTCTGCTTCATGGATCCATCCATTGCTATCCATCAATGGAACACCTGGTTTCTAACATTTACTCTATTTACTTTGGTTACAAGCAGCTCAGTAAAAGGATTATATGTGAATCAGAGCTATCAGTAAACTTATAAATAATTCTGAATTTTTTGTTATGTCTGAAGTATGATATATTAGTCCCACTCTTCACATTTGGTATAATCAAACAGTAATCAGTAAAAACTACAACTATTGCAAAAGGAGACCTTTGAAACTTTAAGAGTGAATTCATCACCCTCACACATATAAAAGTCACTGCAAAAAAAATCTTTTCTTTCTTAAGGGCTCTTGAAACTCAGCAACTGAATTCCATTCCAGGCCTCCAAAGAAGAGCAACAAGGTTATAATTGTCTCACACTTAACTACATGCTTTGCAAAACAGAATAGGCAAAGTCATTTTTATAGCATGTGTAGAGAATGCAGCCCCTTATGAATTCCTATATGGCAGGCTCATTGATTGGCAGAAAGGAGAAAGGAGTGCAAGAGCCACATCTAACAGTGATGCTACTCTATCCATGCGGAACCGAGAGGAGAACACAGCCTTCACTGTTCTGGGCCTGGGCCCCACACTCACAGGCTTGCTATTCTTCTCCTTCACTCCTGGGCCTAGTGAGGCAGCTTCTTGTTGCCTTTTGTTTCATTGGTTACGATTATTTCTTTCTTGTATTTCTTCTCTGAGTTACCGAATTGCTATTAGCTTAAGGCCTTGCCCTGACATAGTTGGAGAGATGAAAGATGCCTTAGAGAAGAGAAAAGCTTCAACCATGCTTTACAACAGAAACTATACCGCTCTCAAGGACTGTTTTCCGTAGCTTCTAATGGAGTCAGCTCAGTAGGGACATCGGCTTTGCTGGGGTAAGTAAAAGCATCCTGGCTTCACAGATACAAAGTGGGGATAATTGACTCTTAGCATCAAGGATCCTAAATTCTGAATCCGGCCCAGGGTATAACTACTTCTTTTTAAATGCTGTGTTTGAAATTTCATTTGGCTTGCTGGGCACACGATCCACATACCTTCTCGGATAGAACATTGTATTTTCCTGCAACTGATTTCATTATGATAAGCTGAAGGCAAATGCTATTTCCTTGCGTGACAGAGCTTGTAGCGTGGATGTGCCTGAACATGTTTTATGATAAATAACATATCCTGCATTCATCCGGTGTAGCCTGGAAAAGCAGATGGAATTAGAGGCTTGTTCTCAAATAGAAAGAAAGTACAGCCTGGAGGAGAAGGATGAGCTCACTGTATGGCTTTTCAATTTCCTCAGGAAAAACGGAAAAGCTGGCACCCTGCAGGGTTTTCAAATAATAACTGGGAACCTGGGAACTTTGGCTTACCTCTGAGTTCAAAGAGGAAGCTGTTGTTTAAAAAAAAATTGCTCCTGATGGGTTAGCTGTGCCCTCCAGAAAAAGCTTTGTGCCCATAGGTAGGTCTCTGGTAAGCACCTTCAACCGAATGGTTTTTGATTTGGTGTGTGTGTGTGTGTGTGTGTGTGTGTGTGTGTGTGTGTGTGTGCTCGCGCGTGATCCATCAGGCCAGTGGTACCCCATCTCTAGTCACAAGGTGAAAGGTCAGTTTTGAAAGAAGTCATTGGGGAGCCGAAAGTTACATCCCCAGCAATGCATGTTCATAGAAATCACTCTACACTGCTTTATAATTCTGGCTGCAGGAGTCAGAGTGGAGCTTGACTTCGCTCACCAACCTGGCACCTGTTCCTTTCTTCTCCCCTGCCCCTCTGTTTTCGGATCTTGCACATGTAGTCCGGGGACCACGTGGAGTGTTATTCCATTAATCCATGCGCTGTTACATTAAGCCATTAATCAGGCAAAGCACAGATGTTGTTTTCTTTCTACATGTTTCTATAATTACCCTTAATAACACCGACTGAGCTTCTCAAATCATTGCCATCGATGGCTTTTTAAAACTGCGTCAGATGTTTCATTTCTTCGGCTCTCTACCCATTGATGCTGGATCTCTGCCTGACTCGACAAGGCGCTCTTAGGTTTCCCAGTGTGTTTTTTTTTTTTTTTTTTTTTTTTTTTTTTTTTTTTGGTCTCGAACTCACAGAGATCCACCTGCCTCTGCCTCCCGAGTGCTGGGATTAAAGGCGTGCGCCACTAAAGACTGTTGCAAGGAACTGTACATAGGCTTGAATTAAAAGGCCCTTCCCTGAAGGTTGAAGGGCACACGCTGAGTTTACAATCAAACCATATTCTCCTTAGGTTCAGAAGGGTGTTATCTTTTGAGGCATATGGCATTTATAATCGGGCTGCAGGAGGCTACCATTCCAAAAGATCTGTGCTCAGAGGAACACAGGAGTTTGATGCAACTGCCTGATTTTAACGGGGTGACACTCAGATCTAGAGTAATGAGATCTGAGTTACTTAAGCAAAATGCCAGAGGTTGAGGCCTGTGGTCTTCCACCTAGGCTTGGGTCTACTGCCTGGTAATTCTCCACAGTATCTACCACATGACAAGGAGGGGGGGGGAGTGCCTTATTTGACTCAAGTAGATTCATGCAGGCTGGATTTCCTGTGACTGGCTTTATGTACTCACTCTCCGAAAAGGAAAACTTGACTAGACATTCGTAAGTCATGCTGGGAATGTAGGGAGCTCTATGTTTGCTGATTATTACTAATTTCTCCTTTTTCAGTGACATTGACTTCTAGAGAGCTAAAACTCTGGAGCTGTTTTATTCTTCTCATATTTTCATTTGTTTCTCTACATTACACATGCTTAAGATTGAGTAGAGTTGGTTGTGATAGTCTATGCCTTTAATCCCAAAACTCAGGAACTGTTGGCACCTTTCAGACCCTTTATTAGTTGTGCAATTCATATTCTGTGTGTGTGTGTGTGTGTGTGTGTGTCTCTCTCTCTCTCTCTCT
>NW_004949128.1:2975590-3023254 GCF_000317375.1 Microtus ochrogaster | reverse complement strand
TGTGTGTGTGTGTGTGTGTGTGTGTGTGTGTGGTGGGTGTATGTGTGTACTTGCACATGCTTGTATATCCTTAAGATACGAGGTCAACCTCGGAAGTTGTTCCATATCCATCCTCCTTGTTTTTATTATTGTTCATTTTTGATTGCTTGCTTTGTTTCAAGAAGGATCTTTCACTGGTGTCTGGGATTCACTGGATCTGCTAGGTTGACTGGCCAGTGAGCCCCAGTGAGCCATCATCTATCTCCACCTCTGCCTCCATGATGCTTGAATTAAAAGCACTCATCACTTTGCCTGGTTTTTTGTTGTTTGTTTGTTGTTTTTAACACAGGGTATGGATTTTAAACTCAGGTCCTCATGACTGATTGATCAGTAAAGACTTTATCAACTGAAGTTTCCTCCTAGCTTGATGCTAGTTTCTCACCCTGAGTTTCCTCGTGGGCCAAATGACAGTGAAGCTGACGTTGTAGTAGAGGAGGACTGACAAATGAAACATGGATGCTATTGTTTTCAGAACTCATTAGGTCTTTGCCACATAAACATTCCCTCAAACCTGCTTTAAAAAAATTCTTAGAGAATTTCATACATATATAATATAATTTAATTAGTATTTTGATTGCATCTACCCTTATTCCACCCCCTATTGCTCCTAGACTCCTCCCTCTCCCATACCCCCATCCTCTTTTTATTTTTGTCCAATTGGTGCTGCACATGTGCACATGGGTCTGGTGCCATCCACCTTAGGAATATGGGCTATTTCCCGGGAGCCACGTCTCCCAAATAAACTGACTTATTCGTCTCTGCCATGAGCCATCAATTTACAGCAGATCCTCCGCTTGGGTAGGGTCTGGTGTCAAGCCTGAGTTCAATACTAGTTTGCCATATGACCTTTGCGGTGTATTTATTTCGATTTTGTTTGATTGATGATAATGAAGAAAGAAATGAGATGAAAGGTCCTTCTGATTCTTAATATGTGTTGGTACATGCATACTGGGCATAGATGTAAACATATACAGATAATACATTTTGTATCCCCTACGAATATGGCTTTGGTCTCACTAGCTCTATTCCCCTGACATCAGACTCAAGTACTTGGGAATAACATTGAAAATAGATGACTGTGTAGGAAAAATAAAAAAAAAAAACATCAAGACATGAAGAATGCAGAGACGGCTGTACATGTCAGAGCTCAAAGGTAATTTTGCTGTATTTTATTATCATCTGTCAAACTTAAAGCATTGCTGAGACTAGAAAATAGATTGTCACAGAGGTGTCTGAGGACAATGGTTTCCCCGAGTTGGTGTAAATATATTCAGAGAGACTTGTTCCCACTTAATAACCCGCGTTTTTCCTCCGGAATCACTGGTGCGTTCACTTACAGATTTGAAAGGCAGTTTGTCCTCTGCTGTCAAGTGAAGTTGATAGAATAACAGAAAAAAAAACTGAAAAATTCAATCAGATCTTGTTACTTCTCCAGGGACTTTCTTGACTACTTATTCTATTTAAGGAGGAAGAAAGGGAACACAGCATTTCTTCGGTCTTGTACAAGTTCCAACACAGTCGAACAGGATGATTTTTCCCTGGCAGGAGCCTCCTAGTTCTCCCCTCAGCATACCATGACATGGGATGATGGGGTGGGGGTGGGGGGTGCGGCGAAGCCATGTCTAAAGGACTAATTCAACACTGTAATGCTATGATGTCAGGGATCGTGCTCGTCAGCTTACTTATTGTTTAGGATATTATTGTTGATTTACACACCTAAAATAAAGATAAGAAAGCAATAATGAGAAATTTTTCCCTAATCATAAAATAAAATTCTGTACTGACCTTCAAGTACATGACTATTAAAGAGGCCTAACCCATTTGATTGAGCAGGTTTTTAACTAAGAATAACTGCTTAAGGCAAGGGTTAAAATTCTTTCCAGTTTCCTTTTCTGTAATCGGAGAATACAGTGTCATAGCTTCACAAAATTGTGAGGAGGAAGATAATCATGTTGGAATTCACCAGAACAGATAATACCCCCTGAGTTCTCACTTATCTGCCAATGTGTGTCCAAGGTTCTGCCCATTGAGGGTCATTGACATGCATCATTTAGCTCTGTGGGATAGCCACGGGAATTAACCAGCTTGGCCATCGTGATGTGGAAGGAATGGGGAGTCTGACTCCCCTCATCTTTAGAACTTCAGACCACTGTTCTCAGTCATGTGTTATGTGAGCACCCATGTCAAGGAGTCTGAACAGCCTGTAACACAGCTCCTAAAGTTCTGCCACCATCTTTTGGCGTCCATGAGCACATGCATTCACCCACACAGAGATGTGCACATAGACATACAATTTTAAACCAAAATATTTTAAGTGCATATGTAAACATGTGTACAACTAAAATCTAGTCATAAAAACATGGCTGTCAAATATGCTACCATTCTGTGAGATGCCTCTTCACTCTGTTTATTGTTTTCATTGTTGAGCAAAAGTTTCTTAATATCATGAAATCCCAGCAGTCAATGCTTATTACTATTTCTTGATCTTGGAAGTGTTTTTCTGAAAGCCTTTGTCTATATATCTCAAAGAGCCTTATCCTTGTTTTTCCTCTAGAAGTTTCAGAATTCCATGTCTTATATTAAGCTCTTGTGGTCCGTTTTGAATAAAATTTTGTGCAAGGGGAGAGACATGAAATCTAGTTCATTCGGCTATGCATGGATACTTGGTTTTCCCAGCACCGTTTCTATGAAGAGTCTATCTTTTCTCTAATGGATTGTTTTTCACTTTTGTCAGAAATTAAGTGGAAGTACCAGAATAGATTTATTTCTGGAGTTTCCATTCCATTAATCTGCATGTCTGCTTTTGTGCCCCTAGCATACTGGTTCTGTTATTAAATTTTGTAGCATAATTTGAGAGTGAGTGTTATGATACCTCCACCATTAATTTTTTTCTGTTCAAGATTATTTTGGATATTTAGGATTCCATACTAATTTTAGTATTTTTTTTCTAGTTCTGTGAAGAATGTCACTGAAAGCCATGTGGAGACTGCATTAAATCTGTAAATCATTTTCAATAATACACATTTTCTCAAGATTAGTTCTGTTGTTCTATGAACATCTTTATATCTTCTAGATCCTTCCATTTCTTCCTTCAGTGTTTAAAATTTTTTATTGTACAGACTTTTTTTTACCTCTAGCTAGGTTTATTCTAACTCTTGTTTATAAAGGCTATTGTTAGCAAGCGTGTCTTTCTGTTAAGTGATTAAACAAATACAAACAGTAATATAATTAATAAACAAGGTTTGAAAGGGTATTGTATTTATAAAAAGGAGAAGCTAATTCAGAAGATGAGCCATGAAAACTAGCTTCCCTGGTCCAAAAGAACTAGATAGTAGTCAATTACCCAGGGTATCAAAAATTGCTAGAAATAAAACAAGAGTGATATTAGAACACCTAATTAGAGTAAATGCAGTATAGACAGTGGGAGAAAGACCCCCCAGATAAAGTCTCGGATTTTTGTATGTTAATTTTTGAATTCAGCTACTTTGCTCAAGGTTTCAGTTCTGAAAGTTTTCTGGTGGAGTCTTTAGGGGTGCATTGTTGTTTTTGGTTGAGTGGGTATATGTTTGTACATGTGTACATGTATGTGTGCAGATGAAGGTGTACATAAACATCTGTGTACAGATGTGCAAAGGCCAGAAGACAACTGCTCATGTCATTCCAGAAGATATTATCCTCCTTTTGCTGGTAGAATGAGGTCTCTCATTGGCCTGAAACTAGACAAGTAGGCTCAACTGGCTTGCAGCAGGATCCATTACCTTCCTGCATGTGCTGCCCCAGTGTTAGAAATATAAGGCTATGCCTTGTCATCATGGCCAGACTTCTTAAGTGGTTTCTGAAAAGCAAAACCAGGTCCACATGTTGGTACTTGACTAACGAACTGTCTTCCTAGATCTATGTTTCAGAAGCTCTGAGAGCAGGATCATATCACCTATAAATAAAGGGCCACCTGGTTTCTCCCTTCATACATGTCTCCTTTTCATTTCTTCTGTTCAGTTGTTCTAGCTAACAGTCCTTGTACTCTATTCAAGAATGAGGGGGAGAGAGACAAGCTGACTGCTTTCCTAACTTTAGAGGAAATGCTTTCAGTATTTCTTCATTCATTGTGTTACCTATATATTTGTCATATGTAGGGTTTATTATGTTTCTTTCCTTCCTACTCACACTGAGGGTTTTATCATGCATGATCTTGAACTTTGCCAGAGACATTTTCTAAACCTTGTTGAAATAACTGAGTAATTTCTGTCCCTACATCTACTTATGTATTATGCTATATTAACTGATTTGCATATGTAGAATTGTTCTTTCATTCCTAGACTGAAATCAAAATTGACCCTGTTGTTTGGTCTTTTTAGTGTGTTGTTGAATTCAGTTTTGCAAGTGTCTTACTGAACATTTCTATTCATCTGAATAAATGAGGTAGAGTCTTCCTTTATAGTTGTGTTATTATACAGCTTGAATAGCAGGGTGATTCTTGCTTCATTAATCGAATTTTATAGCATTCCTTTCCTTTCTTTGTTAAGAAGAAGCCCGAGGAGATTTATTATTAGAATTTTGTTTTAAGGATTGGTAGAACTCAGCCAAGAATCCATCTAGCCCTGGGCTTTTGTTGTTACAAGACTAATAATGCTTCAATCTCACTGCTCATTATAGATCTGTTTATGTTGTTTGTATCATGTTGATTTAATTTTAGCAGGTTACAAGTGTCTAGAAATCCAACCATTTTTTCTGAATTTCCAGTTTATTAGAATTTATGGGTTTTTTTAAATATTACCTAATGATTTTCTGAATTCCATTAGTATCTATCATAATGTCCCCTTTTCATCTCTAATTTTATGGATTTGTGGTCTTTTATTTTGGTTAGTTTGAGCAAGAATTTTTCAGTCCTATTTTTCTATTCTAAGAGCAAATTATGTTTCATTTATTTTTTGTAGTGTTCCTTTTAGGCTCTTCTTCATTAATCTCTACCCTAGTCTTTATTTTTCCCTCTGTCTATTAATGTGGATTTGTCTTTGTAAGATAAAAGTTTATAGCTATGAGTGCTTACTTAAAAAGAACTCAGAGGCTTCAAATAAATAATTTAATGATGGACCTCAAGGCCATAGAAAAATAAGGATGAGTCAAGCTCAAAGTCTTACAGGCTTCTGTGGATTTTGCCTGCTGATACTGACTCGTGGATTGCATGTTGAATAATGTTGTAATTCTATTATATATATTAAAAGAAAATCTTTGTTTTTATATATGTTTGTACTGTCTTCTCTTTCCTTTACAAATGTATTCTCCTTCAGGTTAGGGTACAAATAATCATAAACTAATAAGAATCTTCTAAAGGAGAGCCTAGACATAGACTGAAAACCATATTGCTGAGGGATCTGGATAAGGTGGAGAAAAGAAAACCATGTGTACCTGCGTCATTTTATGACTCCTTTAAATGTTTTGTAAGATGTATTTTATTTTTAATTATGTGTTTGTGTATGGGAGGGGTGTGTGTAAATGTGAATGCAGGGCCCTATGGAGGCCAGAAGAGGGTTTCAGACATGCTGGAATTAAAGCATCTGTGAGCCACCCAATGTGGGTGCTAGGAACAAACGCTGATCTTTTGCAAGAGAAATAATCACTATTAACTACTGCGCCACCTTTCCAGATTCTTCCCACCTCATATTTAGTTAAGTAGGAATTAGATACCTTCCATGACATCATGTTTGATGCACTATGGAATGAGCAACAGATGAGATATGGTCCATGTCTTTCCTCAACTCTTGATCTAGCCAGAGATGTGGGAATGTAAACCCGTAATTACAGATTGGTGGATAAGGTACTGAAGGAGGGAAAAAGATACTAGTCTTTCATCTGGCATTTTACCTTTCTATAGTCATAGTTACATCAGTCCACCACAATCCAAAAGTGTTACATTAATTCCAGAAATAATCAATAGATTTCTTAAATAAATCTTATAACAGTAGACTATTACAATTCTTTGGTTTTATTGTTTTTTTAGGATACCTACTCTATTTATTATACTGTATAGTGAATAGGTAGAAAAAGTAGAGTATACACAGAATTCACTACTCTACTTCCTTATAGTTGTCATATAGGGTCTTAGAATGTATCTTCCCCAGGTATACAGGCACTACAACATTTAATTTGACTTCAGTTTCAAAGGGAGGCTCAACAATTGATGTGAATTCTATTAGATTTTGTTGTTCAGAATGAGGGGCTTCATATAACAAATTTTATGTATCTCAAATGCACACTAAGGACTAATCTTGAGTTTGATGATTTTATAGCAAAGTGAACAGGTCTATATAACCACCATCTGAGGCTCGTAGTTTTATGTTTTCTTCCTTTTTTGGATCTATTTTTACTATTCAGAGAACTGACACACTTCTGCCTATCAAAACTTATGTAAAAAGTAGAATCAGACTAATGGTGTCCTGTAAAGCCAGAAACATGTATCTGATTTTTTTTCTTCCTCTCATTCTTTTAATAAAACAAGTATATGTGTATATATTTTCTTCTTCCTCCTTGTGTCTTTTACACAAAGTAATGTGTAAGATCTTTGCAGAAAGGTTTTTTTCATTTATTAATACTTCTCAGAGATCACTCTACTTATGTAATGAACTGTAACCCAGTCTACTCACAACTAGGCAATGAATGGATCCATGAATGCATGTACCATCATTTATTCTGCCAGTCTGCTATGCTCACGTTTCAATCGTTTCTTCTAGATGTCACTGAAATAAGTAAAATAGTGTACATGTCTTCCTATTTGGATTATGTCTTCAGCACAAATTCATAGAACTTGGATTGCTGGCTGGAAGGAGACATATTTTGTTTTAGTCATTAGTGCCAGGCCAGCGATACAGCTCAGTGGATAAAGGACCTTGCAGCAAGCCTGATGACACTAATTCAATCCCCAGAATCCAGGGGCAAAGGAAAGAATCAAACCCTGAAAATCGTCACCTAATTTCCACATGTGGACTGTGGTACACACAAACGCGCACACACACTTTTTGAAAACAGAAAAATAGTTGAAGGCCGAAGTCCCCTCAGTAAAGATTGTACAGTCCCTTATTTTGCATTCCTCTTAGCAGTGCATATGGGAGTCTGTTTACCCGCAACCCAGAGAAAACTTATTGTTAGGCTTTGAACTTTCACGGGTCTGAGCAATGAGAACTACCGTGTCAATGAAATGTAACTAGCATTTGTCTCAATGTAAGTGATATTGAATATCACTTCATACATTCAAAACCCATGTCTCTATCATTTTATAAATTTTGTATTTATTCCCTCTGCCCATGTTTCAATAGTATTATAATTTGTTTTTCTTTCTAGTAGTAAATATTTTATTTGTTAAGGATACTGAACTTTTTCTGTGGTATGTTGGGAATACTATTTATTTGCACTTGGTTTTTGACTTATCTCAAGGTGGTTTGCCCTATATAATTAATTTATTAATCTGCTTTCACATCTGGACTTCTAGGAATAAATTCTTCATAGGTCCAAATTAGAGGAAGTTTTGCCCAGATTTCCTCCAGTGCTGGAAAAGATTGTTAATGTATACTTTGAATGATGATTCATTTAGAGTTTCTTTTTGTACATAAAAATAAATTGGATCTATTTTATTTTGTAAAATATTTTAAATTGTTATTCAGCTGACTAGCAACATTTACTAAAAACATATTCTTTTAAAAATGTTTCTTAGTTTATACATATATGTGTGTTCCTGATTTTCTATCTATGCACCACATGTACATAAAGCCCAACCCTGGTGCAGGGAACCAAATCCAGGTCCTTTGCAAAAGGTCAAACCATCTCTCCAACTCTAAAAATGCAATCTAAAAGATCATCATCATTATCATCAACAACACCATAATTATCTTACGATCTTTTCTCGAGAAAACCCAGGGCATCACCTTGTGACACACTGGGTTTCTAAATCTACCTTATCCTTGAATTCTCTGTCTCATAGTGAACCAATGACACACAGTTACCTGAAGAGACTATAGTACCAAAAGATGCCATGAAGCACAAATAGACCCCTACAGCTTTCTCTGGTCACTGTTCTCCTACCAAGTCTTATATCACTTTTGGGTTTTATTTTAAAAAAAATCAATATATCTAATTTAGTAGCAAAGTTAGTATTTTGTTGGAAATGCATTATACTTAAAATTAAATTAAGAAGCCGGGCAGTGGTGGCGCATGCCTTTAATCCCAGCACTCAGGAGGCAGAGGCAGGCAGATCTCTGGGAGTTTGAGGCCAGCCTGGTCTACAAGCGCTAGTTCCAGGACAGGCACCAAAGCTATAGAGAAACCCAGTCTCGAAAAACCAAAAGAAAAAAATTAAATTAAGAGTAAAAGTAGGATCTTGACTGTGTTGAAATGCCTTGAACAGGAATGATAGATACCACCTCGCTTGTTCAAACCCGTTTTAGTGTCGTTCAACAAAACTTGAAGTTTTGTCTATATTTAGTCTATATTTAAAATTTTTTTAAATGTTTCACTTTCCTACTGCCATTTTATTTTTATTAAATATTTTATTTGAGAGTCATGCATACAATGTGTTTGGATCCAATCCACTGACCCCCATTGCATCCTCTCCAAATCCTTTCCTATTTCCTCCTTCTTTTCCTTCCAAATTTCATGTGCTTTCTCTCTTTTTGAAATTCAATATCCACTGAGCCTATTTAGGGCTACGTACATGTGCATGGATGGAGGGCTAACTATAGAAGCATGAGTAGCCCAGGGGCCTGCACTCATAAAGAAAAGTGACCATCTCTCTGCCATCAGCTGCCAATAGCTGGACAGGTCTCCATAACCACCAGCATCCATGCTGAGATCTTTCACTGGTCTGACCTTAAGCAACTCTTATTCATGGAAGTCTAAGCCATTATGAGTTCATATATGCAGCTAAACTGTCATATCTAGCAAAGCTTGCTACCTACAACACCCACTTCCTGTCTTTCTTACACTGTTTCAGTCCCTTTATTCCACAATGATCCCTGAGCCTCAGGAGAAACAGGTGTAATATAGATGTCCCAGTTAGAACCACGTACTTTCCTGTCTCTTAGTCTGTGCATGCTGACTAGTTGCTGGTCTGTGTATTAATCACCATCTACTTCAAAAGGAAGTTCCTCTGATAATGGTTAAGAGATGTACAAATTTATGGGCAGAAAGATAAAAGCTCTAAGGGGTAATTTAGTATTGTGTCTATATAGCAGAATAATAGTATTGGGTTCTCTCCTAAGGTCTATGACCTAATCAGTCAGTTAGGGTTTGTTTGTTTGTTTGTTTGTTTGTGTTGTTTGTTATTTGTTTTACATCAGTTACAGATACCAGACATGAGTCTATCTTTGGGCTTTACATCCAATCAGAAAGTGATTGCTTATGCCCATAATATTTTTACCACTATCACACCAATGGGTGTCTCTTTCCGGGGCAGTAGCTGTTACAGCTTACAGGCTTCACAGCTAGGTGAGACTGAGGTTGGCTTTCATCCCCTGGCAGCATACATGGCACCTAATGGTACTATTTAATAGTTTTAAGCTTTCCAGTAGGAATGAATCTTTGAGGTTGGTACCAGCTTGGTTTTTCCATGCACTCTAACTATGGTATGTGGTGTTACCACCAAGTTCGGGAGGACAATTAAGAGCAAGGGTAATAGCCTGCAATGTTTGGGAAAGACCCACTGACCAGAAACACAGAAAGAGGTAACCCATACATGTTTCTGGGCTTTTTACTTCTTAGCCAGTGTTGTCTGGGAAAGGAAGGCATCCTCCCCATCCCCGCCCCAGCCCTGTTATATAGTAACTCCACACAAGCATCTTTTACACATGTACATGTATTTATTTAAGGAAATTTCTACAGTATTAGCGTTCCATAAGACATTTTCAAAGGGCTTTAATGTTAGTCATTCTTCCCCATAAACCTTCCTGTACCCAGCTCTTCCGTCACCCATTGCTGTTTTAAATGGGACAATTCTTACTCATCCCATTCACTACTGACACTTATCTACCTCCACATAATTGTTATGTTTTCATTGTGAATTACAGTTTGAAAGTATAGAATTTTATGGTTTTGTCATCACGTCTAATCTGTTCAATAATATTCCAACTTCTTTCTTACAGTTTTCACTTACTGAAAAAAAATATATATATATCTCTTCATTTACTTTTAACATCTTTCCAGTCAGCACATTTTAGGACTAGATATATAGCTTAGTGGGGGAGCATTTACCTACCATGATGATATCCCCCCAGTTCTGCAAATTATGATTTAAAAGACGGTACTTTAATTTTTTTTTTTGACTGAATAACATTGTCTTATCTTCTGGGGAAAGCAAAGATGACAGAAGATCAAGGAAATTTGGGTAATGGGTACCAAACAATACAGTTACAAGAAAGAAGTGCAGGGAGATAGCTATATTATATACTACACCTACTCACATACACACACACACATATACATACATAAATACATACATACATACATACATGTATACACTGACAATACCATACATAAAGATATGACAGACAAAAACACTATTGACCTAACTTGGTCAACTCTTCTTCTAGACAAGTGCTAAAATATCACACTGTACCTGTTCAATATGTACAATTATTGCATGTTAATCAAAATATATTATTTAATTAAAACACTGATAGAGGTGGAAAGCCAAGGAAAATATTTGAATGGTGTTTTTAAATAAAGGACACAATTTCACCTATTTCCTTGGCATCTTTAAAGTGCTTGTTTAACTCTAATTCTCGACTTTGAAAGTCTGGCTTGAGGACTATGAGGTTCTCCAAGAAGACATGGAATGGGACGTGGCTGTGAAAGTAAAGATGGCTGGTCTCGCCTGTTGAGCTTTTCCTTATTGCCATGTTATGATTTGAGAGCTGTCTCCAGACATCATCCTGCCGATCTATTTAGGCCTGATTTCTTGTGTTCCCTGGATTACTCTAGCAGGAATGAGAATAAGGGTAAATTCTAAACCCATGAGTAACATGTCTAATGTAAGAAAATTCTAAAAAGGGAAATCTTGTTCCAGCTGTCCCATGTGATTTTCCAGCCTGGTGCTCCAAAAGCAGGAGAGAAGCATTAAGAATTAATGATGTATTCTTTAGAAACCCAAGATTTTAAAACGTGAGTCAGATCCTTTTACAAAGGCAATCAAAGTTGTCTTTAGGAGCATCTAATTGTGAATTAATTGCCCAGGATCTAATTGTGCCCACAGCCTGAGTACACATCACTGAATCCTGACGTGGAAGAATATGGCTCTGGTAACTTTGATCACACATTTGAGACCTAAACACCTTTGTGAGCAGGAATAATTAATCCACTCTAGTGAACCAATAATAAGCACTGGAATATCTTCAAGGCAAGAAAGAGACTGATCAGGGGAAAATAACAGAAAAAAAACTCTCCTTGGATAAGGCATAAAGCAGATTGTTATATATTTGAAAAATAGAAGTCACAAATTGCAGCAATTCATATGCTACTCTGTAAGCACTGCCTGTTTTCTGCAGAATGGCATCTTTGTTAGGGACTATTAACTTGAGGGAGGATAACAAACAATAAATGATATTTTAATGACTGGCAAAAAAATGTGTGACATTTACTTAATTTCACTGGGAACAACATACCTTGGCAAAAAGACTTCATCATACTTCCGAAGCTCTGCTGTGTTTTGAAGTCATGACATATTTTAGGAAAAGAAACACTAATATGCTTTTCCCTTTCAGTTTTTATCTCAACAAACATTTAAAAAGGCTCCGCTATGATAATAGCATGGCAGAATGCTAGTGACTAAAGGGTCAGGGAGAAGAATAAAATAGAAGCCTTGGTCTCACAGCATTTATGGTCTTGTGAAGGAAAATCTAATATCATGTCTATTTTATATCAACAAATAGCAGTAGGCATAGAAACAACCCGCTTAATGTCCACTATCACTGGCTTTTTAAACATCTGCTTTTAAAACCTTCTTAGTTGGAAAAAGAAGATCCCCCCCCATATGCACATACACAAACTTTCTTAGACCAGTAAGATGATTCGCAGCCTTGAAAGAATTTAACCAACACTGAGAGGAAACAATAGACAATTGACTGATGAGATGCAATACTTTTGATCCCCTGGATACGTGACGAGACTGTAGTCTCATATACCTAGAAATCAATGATTTTTGCAAAGAATTATCATAATGCAAACCCCTAAAGACATTTTCAGTTTGATCAGTGGAATCTCCAACTTTTACCACAATGGGAAGAGAACCTATTGGAACAGTCTTCATAGCTCAGAGAATTACAAGGAACAATGGAAGTATAGAATATGAGAAAAGGGTTACATCTGGTAACTTGAGACCAGTACTGAAGAAACAGGAAGCATTTTACCTGAGTCCTAAAAGATATGATTAGTTGGAAGAACTAAGTATATAAAGCTCTGAACTTCTTGAAACCTTGTGATGGGAAATGATTTTTTTTCTTGAACTATTTAAAAAATAAATAAATGAAGAATCGAACAATGCTGCAACTGATCCTCAGAGGGTGTCGCTCAATAACCAAGAAAGTCAAGATGCTGCACTGCGACCAGGGTTCTGGAAAGTTCACTCTGAAAGCATAAAAGAAAGGACTAAATAGAAGCGGGGCAACCACGAGACCTCATTTTGTCCTAGACAGTAAATGGCCTGTTGATGAGCGCATGACAGGCGTTCCACAAATACTTCCCTGGATCACAGCAAGTGCGCCACAGCCAGGAATCTGTGGAAGCTAGAAAAACAGAGAAATAACCCATTGTTTCCAAGGAACTTAATTGCAACTTGGGTCTGAGAACCAATCAAGATTCATTTCAGGGAATGGTTTGCATATAATTTTTTTTCAGGATACCAAAAGTCAGGACCATGTTTAAGGAAGGAGCAATACAGAATAATAGAAAGTTCATGAAAGCTAACATTTCTCTCTCTTATCTTTGTTTCTCTTTATTTTTTTTTACTTCTTCTTTCTTTCATCCCCACATGACCTTGATTTTTAACCATCTTTATTATAAAAATAACTTGTAAATAAGTATCAACACCATACACCAAATTCATCCAGACCCAGGGTCTATACAACTTAATGAACTTTTTGAATACAACTAGAATTGGCACTCAGCACTGAAACTGTGAAACTTCCCATTAAACATTGTATTATCCATATCAAATGTATTTTAAGTGCTTACCCATCACAAAAACAAAGGACAGACTTAGAATTAGAAAACAATTAGTTTTTATGTCTCTTTTCATAACTCATGCCTGTTACCTGAATTCACATTGGCTTTATTTTCTTATTTCTACTAAGACTCAAACAGTCTCTAGGAAACCAGAATATTCAGGCAAACATTGTATGTGACTACCCCCAATAAGTACTGGAAACCTGTGAAGGACCTAGTGTTAAGTATTTTTCTGACAGACAAGCCTCTCTGCCAATGCAATAATCCCAATCAGATCAAATCAGGCCAAATTAGAAGATGTCTAGGTTTAATAAATGCTTGCAGTCTTGGGTGGCCCCCAGGAAAACACGGTGGGGTGGAAGGACCGGAATGACCAGTGGAGAGGAAAAAGGGGAGAGCACATTCTTGGGGGGGCCAGTTTAAATAGCCTGTGGACAGAGACCCAAAGATAGGACATGAGATTAGTTGCACAGGTGAGAGGTCAAAGACAACAACACATTTTATAAGATTTCACCTGGGTAGCAGTTATGGAGGACATATGTCCCCCTTTTCATTTTCTTCTTGTCCCCTTCTGCTTCCTTCTGCCTTGTAGCCAGCTGCCAGGAAAAAGCTATGAACTCTTCCCAACTATAAACCCAGAAGCTACACACCTAGGCTGACTCCTCCTTAGACGGAGTCTGTTTCTGAGCTAGCATTCAAAACCTAGAGTGACAATTCAATGTAATATTTTTGCTTCCATCTCTTTAAACTGGGATTATTTCTTTCACGTCTCTTTTTGTAAATTGGTGTTTTCATGGATACATTACTTGGACACATTTAAAAGGGTTCAGTATATTTCCATACATGCACACATCATGGGGTAATCAAACCCAGCCTCCCATTCTCCACCTGCCCTTCACCTTCCCTATGAATCACTATTCTGCTGTCAGGGCTACATTTTTCAGCTTTCATCTGTGAGACAGACTATGCGGTACTTAACTTTAAGTTTCTGGCTTATATCACTAAACACAATGTCCTTCAGTTCAGTCTATTTGTTGCAAATAGCAAGATTTCTCTCTTCTTTAGTCTAAATAGTTCTTTGCCGCATAAAACCTGTTTTCCTTGCCTACTGTTACAGTTCCTGCTATAAAGAGACACCATGACCATGGCAACTATTCTAAAAAAAAAAAAAAAACATTTAATTGGGGCTGACTTACAGTTTCAGAGGTTTAGTCCATTATCACCACAGTGGTACATGGTGGCATGCAGGAAGACATGAAGCTGGAGAAGGGGCCAAGAGTTCTACATCTTGATCAATAAGCAACAGGAAGTGAACTGTGTACCACACTGGGCATACCTTGAGCACTTGAGACAGCAAAGCTCACCCCACAGTGGCACAGTTCCTCCAACAAGGCCATACCTATCCCAACAAGGCCACACCTCCTAATAGTGCCACTTGCTATGGGCCAAGCATTCAAACACTTGAGTCTATGGGGGCCATACCTATTCAAACCACACCTATCCATCTATTCATGGGAACCTGGGTTGATACCTATTATGAATAGTGCCACACAAAAAATCATGTGCATTCAGATAGCTCTTTAATATGCTGACCTGACAAATGTTTGTGACTGTTCATCAAAAGGCAGGATAACTGGATTATGAAGCAGATCTATTTTCAGTTTCTTAACTCTACTGTTCTCTATAGTTACTATGCCACTTTGCATTCCTTATGTACGGGAGTTCCTAATTTTCCATATAGTTGCCAATATTTATTACCTTTTATCATTTTTGTATAAGCTGTCCTTATCATAATGAGATGCTGTCTTGTAGTTTTGATTTGCATTCGTCTGTTTGCTAAACCTATTGAGCATTTTTCATATGCTTAAATATTTATATTCCTTCTTCTGAAATAATCTATCCCCATTATTTTTTCATTTAATTACTCTCGTTATTTTTGTGTTAAAGGGTTGCTGCGTTCCTTGTTTTTTCTGGTTTCAACTAATGTCAGATGAAGAACAGACAGATGGTTTCTTCCTTTAGGTACACTGATCTTTATTCTCGGTTTCTTTTGCTGTACAGCAGCGTTTTAGAGTGGTGACATAGTTAGCTTCAGCTGTCAATTTAACACAAACCTAGAGTCACCTGGGAAAAGAGAACAGCAACTGAAGAACTTGCCAGATCAGATGGGTCTGTGATCATGTTTGGGGGGATTTTTCAAACTGCTTATTAGTGGAGAAGGGCCTACTGTAAACAGTTCCATCCCTGGGCAGGTGGGCCTGAATGCTGAAAATTATAGTGGAGCAAGCCAGACGGAGTAGGCCAATAAGTAGCTGCTGCCTCAAGCTTGTGCCTTTAGTTCCTGCCTTGGCCTCTTTAGATGATGAACTATATAGCCTGTAAATATAAACCCCTTTCCTCCTCAAGTAGCGTTTGATCTTGGTATTTGTCACAGCAACAGAAAGCAAACTCGGACAGTTGTAATCTTACTTGTAATCTTTTTGCTCTTGCTTCCTGTGGGGTTTCTTTTGTGGGAAGAGTTATCCAGAAAATTGTTGCCTGTATCAATGTCGTGTTTCTTCTGTACTCTGTTATGGGAGTTTTAGCTTCTTGATCTTTGTGGCTGTTTCGCCTAGGTTAGATATAAAATAATCATTGTTCTCTTCAATCAGAATACCTATGATCATGCTCACAAGACCCTCTCAAGATTCTCAATATTCCCACATGGAAAGGCAAGAGGGCTCAAGACAGACGAAGGTGTCCCTTCTTTCCCCAAGGATATAAGTAGTTAACAATTGCTGAAAGGGAGGGAGTCTTTGGCATTGCCTTAGTCACTGTTCTATTTCTGTGAAGACACACCATGACCAAGGCAACTCTTATTAGAAAAAAACATTTAATTGGAGACTTGCTTACACTTTCAGAGGTTCAGTCCATTATCATCACTGCGGGGAGCATGGCAGCATGCAGGCAGGCGCTGGAGCAATAGCTAAGAGCTACCTCCTTGTCCAAAGACTACCTCCCTTGAGCGTTTGAAACCTTAAAACTCACCCCCAGAAACACACTTCCTCCAACAAGGCCACATCTCCTAATCCTTTTAATCCCATCAAAAAGTTCCACTCCCTGGTGACTAAGCATTCAAATACATGAACCAATGGGGCCGTTCTTATTCAAACCACCCCAGGTACAGTCCATTCTTCTGTAAGTAACTTTTTGTCTGTGTTGGGTAGATTTCTATCTTTGGTCTATCACATCCTTACTCTCTCCATGAATAGGAAGACTATTCTTAAATCACACAATAGACTTATATTTAGTGCTTTGGTTAATCTTGAGTTTTTTACTTTTCCCTTTCAGGTATCTTGGACTTGGGGCATCTTTATGGTATTGCATGTTGTGTTAAGGATCCTTTTCTGGCCATGTTATTTAGAGTCATCTAGGGCTCCTGCATGAGGATGTCCATATATTTCCCAAGATTGAGGAAACTTTTTATAATTATTTCATTAAGTAGATTTTCTATGCCTTTCATTTTTCACTTCCTAGTATTCCAAATGAAAATCTTCTCCTTTGTTTCTTAGTTGTTTTTCTGGTGTCTTTGCCTATTTTGTAATATATCTTATATGGAGAAACTATTTCAAAAGAAACAGGATTAAATGAGTAACAACTCCTTCAAATGAGAGTATTCCCTCCTCTTCAGTCCATTCATGTGCAAATGCATGTTGACCGATCATCTAATTTTTAACTAAGGTGGATTTAGGATATACTGTAACTGTAGTCTAAGAAATTCACTACTCACATATGAAAGCAAAGTCAGGTTGTTTCCCTCAGAGTGTCAGAAACAGGCAATTATCTCAAGATTTCTCTGTAGTCTACAAGCCACTTCCAGTTCTCCAAAATGTGGGAGACCTTTTCTCTCTCTTCTTTACTGCCCAAGTATATGCCTCTGAGAAACTATATGGTTCCCTTTGCTCTCCAGTCCCATAAATACGTTTTTGTGCCTTGTAAAAATCAATCTCCCAGGTTAACTGCTACAAGTCTTCAGCAGAGAGACGTTGGACATTTAGTGAATGCACCATGGCACACAAAGAAGGTCTCTCCAGGTCTCCTACTACATCTCAGTGCTCACCACAGTAACCCTGTGAAGGGTTGTGTGGGAGAGGGTTAGAAAATGAAGGCAGGCTTGCTTCAGCTGGGAAAGACTCAGGTCTCTTATTCCGCTGCTCATGAGAAGACTGTCACAAATGGGTCTTATTTCTCCTTACACTCTCTGTGACTATTATGGGTCATCTTTCTCCATGACAACAAATGGGTACAGGCACCAGTCATGGTTGTGCTCTACCCTAGGAGTTTAGGTTTCTGTACCCTTGCTGGTAGGTTTCTCTTAGAAGTGGGCCCCTAACTTATCTGGTTCTGTCTCCATATTAAGAAATGAGGGAAAGTCTTATACATTTTCTATATTCTAGAAGCAAAATATTATATAATGAAATTGGAGCCAGTGTCCTTGTTCCCTGTATGTGTGTATAAACACATTTGTTTCTTGCTGTGTATGATGATGCAACTGACTTTGAAAATAAATATTAATCTCTCTATGCATTATTTCTATAAATTGAATTCTTTTCCAATGTTATGTTCAGTGTATATTCCCTTATCAGCATTCATAGCTTCCTCATTCTTTTGAATATTTGCACGGTATTCCAACAAATGGGTAAACTATCTTTTCCTCAAACAGTTTTGTTTTGGCTTGTTTGTTTGGGTGTTTGTTTGTTTGTTTGTTTGTTTTTACTGAGGGACAGTCAGTTAAGTATACTACAAGTAGCATAGGTATGAAAAGTTCGCCAAGGTGTTCGGATTGAGGGATGACACTAAGGTTTAATTCACTAAAAGGAAAATACTGGGTTTGAAATTTTTATCATCTTTTGAAAGCTAGCGTTAAGTACAACCTAATATCTCATATTGCTCTAAGTAACAGCGATAAAATTTAAACAAAATCTATCCAATATTAAGATTTGCCTTTAACCATTATACTATTCCACCTGTGTATGCAGGTTGGTGTGTGTGTATACACATATAAGGACAGAAATGATCTAAAACGTAACAAAGTTATTGTTCTGATTTGTCAGATGAACTAAAATAAAAGTCAGAGTTGAGGTCTGTTGTTGTAGGAGGCCGTGAGTTAGTTCCCAGCTGCTCAGCCCCAAAATAATCACACAGAAACTTTATTAATTAAATCACCGCTTGGTCCATTAGCTCTAGCCTCTTATTGGCTAACTCTTACATCTTGATTTAACCCATTTCTATTACTCTGTGTATCGCCATGTGACTGTGACTTACCGGGTAAAGTTCCAGCGTCTGTCTCTGGTGGGGCTACATGGCTTCTCCCTGACTTCACCTTCTTTCTCCCAGCATTCAGTTTAGTTTTCCCCACCTAGCTAAGTTCTGCCTTACTATAGACCAAAGCAGTTTCTTTACTAACCAATGGTATTCACAGCATACAGAGGGGAATCCCACATCAGTCCATCTATCTAGTTCTATCACCTATCTTCTTCTAATGGTTCCTCTGTATCATTCATCAGCATCTCTTACAGAATATTTGAAAGAAATCTGTGCTGTAGATAAGAGATTCAAGAGATCTCTGAGCTAAGAAGAAAAACCCAGCTCAGAGTTCCTTGTATTGAAATTTGGCTCAATTCCGAATGAATTTAGGGAATGGGAAGACCATATGGTTTCTCTGTGACTAACCAATCAATATAAGTACAAAGGAAGACTGGGATTAAATTTCATATAGATAACATGCTTGAGAAAGTAAAACACAATTTTTCAAAGCTCAAAAAGACCCTCGGTCTATTTGACCTGATGTTGTGATTAATTCATTTCATGCAGAAAACACCCATTCACTCCGCAAAAAATTCTTCAAGCATTTCCCTTCCAAGCCATTGTGTTCACTATCACAATACCTACACAAACACATGGTGATTGGAAAAAAACAAGTGAACTCTTGCATTTGGAAAGTTTATAAGAATGTGGGGGGAAACACCAAAAATGTGTGCTACCAACTTCTAGTGTACAAAGAACTAGCAGGAAATAGCATTGGTGAGATGAATTTTCTAGAAATCTCATATTCTCTTTCAACAGGTATTAGGTAAACAAGTATTATATTGTAGCTATAACTGGATTCTGGGAACGTGAGAGGTAGTGGGACATTTCTGACCTCAAACTACGTAACTGAGTGAAGACATAAATGTGATTATAACCACATACTTTATTTATATAATAGTAGAATAAGCACAAAGGTGAAAAGAAACCCTGGAGATTTGTTTTATCTTCATCCCTAATGCAGGCAGCTGGTTGAGAGGCTGCGTATGTAACCTCTGGGATGTTAGAGCATCACAGAACAGTGTTCTATTCACCATGAGGATGCAAGGTACGGAGAGAAGGTGGCTTGACCAAAGCTATGTTTGGACAGGCTGAGTCTAAGAATGTTCTTGACACCCCAGGCCAGTGCCTTGTCACATACAAGTGAGACCTCTGTTAGATGTATCTAAGGACCTGGTCCCTTTTCTGACCCAGGTCTTTTCCTGGAAACAGTTGTAGCAAATGGTGGTTCTACTCGTGAGGGTCAGAGGCTGGGAAAAGATTTGTGAGCATGCCCCAGGTCTTGCCAGAAACCAAAAGGAAATACAAACTGTTTGAAATGAACATGTTTATATGGCTCACTTTTGGGTACTTTGTAATGGTGGCCTTAGCAAACTAACACATGTTTTCTAAAAGATATTAGAGGAAGGTGAAGGGCCTGCTGAGAATATCTTAGTTGGATTGACATGGCAAGGATAAGAATGGTGCAGGCAGGCTGAGTGTTTAGGGCAGACTGGGGGAGTAGACCAGACCGTTAAAGCAAGTAAAAGCTCACTTAGAACTGGTCAGAGTACTGTCATTTGCCACCACCACTGGCATATTCTTCCATGGATAATCCTCTGCGTGCTCTAACTTCTCCCAGGCTACATCTCCGTGGTTCTTCTTCAACACTGATGTTTTAAAATAGAGAGATATCTTATACGTTTCTCATGTGCTTTCATTCTGTGTGGAGAAATCTCAATCTATAGAAATCAAAACTGCAGTTAAGATCATTTTGGCTGAGAGGTAACTAAAACATTTACTACATAATCCTCACATTTGATAACTGTACTTTTTCTGGAATTTTCCAGTGAATATTTTTTTCCCTTTGGGACAGGGTCTCCTGTAGTCCACACTGGCCTTGCACTGGCTTTGTGCCACAGATGACTTGAACTGTTGATGCTCCCACCCTTAACTCTGGGATCGCAGGTGTGAGTCTCCACAGCCACGTTACCTCAGGCTTTTGAGCATTAGGCAAGCGCTCTACCAGCTGAGTTCCATCTCTCTTCCCAAGGCTGTTTGGTGTTGTTGTTGTTGTTGTTTATTGTTCCTTTTCTCTGTTCTCATTCTCCAGTGTCTCCTCTGCATCCTATTCTGACTTCAGGTAAACTGAGGGCAGCAAATCTCCATGATTTCCCCTTTTCCTTTATAGATTGATTTTGGGATTCAAGAGTTTCTTTTTGGAGATCTTCCAACACAGCCCTGGTGCTTCCCAGTCTCCAGGCCTCACTTTGCCCTTGGCCATAGTTAACTCTTTGAACTGGACATCGCTTCCCTTCTTCATTCGGGCTTGTGCAGCAGTGGTACTCATTTTATTTAGCTTGGACTACATCTATTTTCATTTCAAATACTCAAGAGTGACCCTCACATTTGGAATATAAAAAGGGAAAGAATAGGCTCAGGTGCTGCCTATAGCAGAAGTCTTTAATTTCAACCCTCAGCACTCAGCACTGGCAAAGGCAGGGGGATATTTGAGTTAGAGGCTAGCCTGGTCTATATAGTGAGTTTCTGTCCAGCCAGGACCATGTACTGAGACCCCCATCAGAAAGAAAGACAAGGAAAAGGATGGGAAGGAAAAGGGAAAGGTGAGGGAAGGGAGGGGGAAAAGGAAGCCAAGAAGAAAGGAAAAGGAAGGCTTGGCTTAAATGGGCATTTTCCCCACTGTTTTGGAAAATATGCCAGGCTTTTTGGACTTGACCCCCACCTATGAATAATAATAATAATTAATAAGAAGAAGAAACATTTAAATATTTATATTTTACTTTATTTTTCTTTTCAAAATATGAGTCCATTTCAGTAGCTTTGGCTATATTTTTATTTCTTTCAAATTCCACATAGTCAAAACCCTCTGGCTATCCAGAAGGTTTATAAGGCAGTAGATCTACATAGACCACATTTTCAAAAATCCTATCATCCCAGCTGCGCTTGACATTTTGGGAAAATAATTCCTGTGATAAAGTTAGAAACAGAATTGAGTAAGATTTTAAGAACTGTGACCTAAGCTTTTTACAGTCGCTATACCTTATTAAAAATGTGAATAAATTTTTATTTTATTTCATTTTTATAGTTTTTATTTTTTATTTAAGAAAGGGGAATATTTTTGAGGCTAAGACAGTGATTAAATATAGCTCCTTAGGTCTTTGGATGGATAAATAATTACCAAAACTAGAATAATGAAAGTAAATCTACCCCATACATTCTAGGTCGCCAGGGCAGCCCCCATGACACCGGATCTCTTATCACTGCTTGGATAATTTAGCATGTATGCTCCAGGCTTGTCCTTCCAGGGTCACCATATCTAGCCACAGTTCAATGACAAAATTACATATTTATTGGAAGGATTGGAAGGCCCAATCTTCCTTCCAACGCTTTCTTTACTCCCCTGACATCTTCACGGTACATTTGAAAATTCTGATCTGTCCCCACCTCAAAACACAGTCCCTTCTGATCCTCATCTCTACACTTAAAAATGCATTTTTAATAAGCCATATAAGTACAAGGTTTATAATTCCAACGACAAGGCAAAAGTCTATTTAGGGAGAGGGCTATATCTCCCTACTTCCCCCACCTTTTCAAAATAGTATATTTCCCAGAAAAAAAAAAACTGCTTTCCCAGCAAAGCGCTGCATAGTAAACATGCAAGCCAAATTGATTTGGGGAACAGAATCGAGATGCTATGCACATACTCTGTCCCTTCGCTTTTGTGAGATTTGGGGTCACTTTTTTCTTCTTTTGGAATTTCCATTTTGGTGTCAGAGAACTGCTCACTCTTTTGTCACAGCTGTATGCATTGTTTTCTATTGTGATCCTAATTTGTTGTTAGATTTTCTATTTTCCTAGGCTGAACTATGTGTCTCTATAAATTCATTCCCCATTTGCGCCTTTCTTTCCCTTGAAAATGGAGCTAATTTCACTTCTGTTCCGTTGAACTCCTCCATGAGGAAAGGAAAGCCCCCCACGCTAATAGAAGGCAGTCCAGTGTTCTGTTGTCATAAACACATACAAAGGCACAGACAATTCCAGAAGGCAGTGGACCATATTGGTAAAGAATACAGATTGCTCCATTCCAAATCTGGACGCTGCCACTTCCAGCAAACTGGTTTGTACACCTAACGCAAATGGTCCATCTCTCCCCATTTTTCCTCAGTTATAAAACAGAAATGACAGTAGCAGCCATGCAAAGAGGGTGGAGAGGCTGGTAAAAGGCATTTTAGTCAAATACCTAGCACGTGGGAAGAGTTCCTTTGGGCCTAAGGTTTATAATTCTCGTGACGGTTACCACCATCTTCCCTACAGAATGGACTTCATCTTTTGGCGACCTCTTGGGCAATATTCTAAAACACCCAGTCAGCTTATATTTCTACCTCCTAAATTTTATTCCCACAGGTCAGGAAGATAAATGTGCATTTCTTTATTAAGGGCCAAATTCAGGCCTGGCTACCCTCCCGAACTTTGCCTCATACCCAACCCTGACTGGTTGCTGACCTTGATCCACGTCAGAGATCAGCGGTCATTTGTGCCAGAAATGTAATTTAATTCCCAGTTAGCTTCACACAACCCCTCCCCTCCCCCGCTTCACCGAGGTGGCAAATTTTATCCATCAACTTAACCGGGTCAAGGTGCCCTGACATCTGTTAAACATTGTTTCTGGCTGTGTTTCTAAGAGTGTTCCCAGCAGAGATAAGCATTTGAGGAAGTGAGCTTAATAAAGTAGGTGGCTAGCCCCAGTATGAATGGCTCCGTTTTAATCTGTGGAGAGGCTGGATAGGAAAGAACCAAGAAGGAAAGCTCTCCCACTCACCCTTAAACTATCCATTCTGATGGATCTTAGGCTTCGTGGGATGGACACTGGCTCTCCTGGACCTCCAGCTTGCGGAGTAGGGGAATTATCAGTCTCCGCCGTCCAGCGAGCTCTAGCGAGCTCTAGCGAGCTCCAGCCGTTGCTCACCACACATACTCCTCATGTTGCCTCTGTTCCCTGGAGAGCTCCCACACACTCCCCACCTCAAACCTAGGGCTGTCTGCTCACCACAGCTGTCACCCATAGACAGGAGAGTGGCATCCCCCGTGGCTTCCCGGGCTGCCATAACCACTGTGTAAATGTTTTTAAGCACCTCATATTTCTCGGTGTCTGTTCTCTTGGCAAACAACGAGACATATTTCTGGCTCTGTAACTTGTGGGTTGGTCCCAGGTGACCCTCCTGGACAGGTGCAATTCGGTCAGTGTGGGCACCCAGAAATGTCCACTGTACTGTGCCAAACCACTAATCAGCAGTATTGCCAGCAATAGTTGGTTCCACTTCTAAACTGAGCAGACAGCTTAAAGCCCAGCAATGATATAAATGGTTTCTTTAAGATACATTTAATTTAGATTTAACAAGACAATTAAATTTAACAAGACCGTGTTAAGTCCCAGAGATTGTTTAATATGGATATGTTGAACTGCCGCGTAGGAGGCACACACTGGTATTAATTATGGCTACATTATTTTAATCACTCACATTTAAATTTCAATATTTCCTATCAAATTTTTACATTCAATATGCAGACTCTAAATTCGATGGGCAACAGTATGTAGACTTTAAACCCCTTCTTAATCCAAAGGAGAAGATGACATGTTTATATGCAGATACATACAGTGTGCTAAGCCCAATTCTAAGCATGTGTCAAGTCGCACAGATGACCTCACATAACACCATGAGGTGTCTTCAGTTTGATCTTTATTTTATATACAAGGAGATTAGGTCACAGAGTGGGCATATGTCCCCAAGGTCCAACAACTGGGTAATAATGGAGCCTGCTCAGCAGACTGAATCTTCAGTCCGCAGGCTTTTCCATTGAGCTTATCCTCCTATATGATTACAGACTTGCACAGGTCTAGCTTGGGATCAGGATAAGCATGAGTTAAAATCCTGGCCTACAGGTTGTATGACTGCAGACCCCCAAGTCTGCTTACTTCTTCAGAAAATGTCATACTAATGTATGTGCATGTGTTTATAGTGCCTCTGTTAGAGATTGGCATGTAGAGGGAACTGAAGTTTGTTCACTGAAAAATTGTTTCTAGAGCATCACTGGAGGGGACACATGGAACCAAATAATGAACCAAAACAGTACAACACAGTAGGACCTATCTCATGTTCTGTCCCACAATGGCTACAGAGCTGATACTGTCCAGTACAGACACGGACAAGCACAAGCTACCATGGGACTAGAAAAATAGGACTCAAGTGAAGGCATAAGTCACAAAATAATCCCACACCAGTTTAGACTTATGATTAATAAAACAGTTATTTATTTAAGGGGAAAGCTTACAGATCACTGTCCTAGACACCAGTCCTCTACATGGCCAGGAACAGAGTGTAGCATCCAGAAGCGGGAGCCAGAATGACAAGAGCTAGGGCACAGCTCCCACTGCATTTTAAAGCAAAAGAGAACACGCCCAAGTGGGCTGGTATCTTAAAGGCTATTGTCTGAGGGAGCAGAATGTGCTCCCACAGCACCTGAGGCAGATAAATAAAGATTTAGGGTCATAAGAGCATGTAACCCTCATCCATTCTAGAAGTGATTTGACCCAAGAGATACACACATCTCTATGTAGAGGTACAAGTGTAGAATATTTTAATATTTTGGTCTTGTTTTGTTATGAACTTTAGCCTTTAAACTCAGGAAGCCACCAGAGAGATGGGAGACCAGATCAAAAACTGGTATCAGAAGTTTGATCTCTAGCTCCCTGGGAACTAACTCTAAAGGGATAGAATTGAAGAGACCTTGGTGTTGATTGCCTCTAGCACAGTATGAAATTAAATTAAAATATACAGAGGTATTCAATTTGTGTGAGTTAGATGAATAAAAATATAAATTGTTTTCATGGTGCCTCCCATTATCCACAGCTGGTTTTCTCTAATTGTGGATCAACAGGCTTCAATCATTCTACCACCTACAAGCAGTGGGACCTTGAAGAAGGCATCATTTTGTACGTTTCAACGTAGCCATTGGGGAAAAAATGAATTATGTGAAAAGTAAACTATATAATACAGCCATAATACAGTTCTTGGCACAGGGTTATCCTTATGGCAACCTTCACTGGGGGTAGTAGTGCATGATAGGTAATAGCCCGGCCTGGCTGGTAGTACCCTCCTCCTCCCAGATACAAAGGTTCAGAAGACTAAGTTCATATAGGAGCTGGGGAAGCTCAGGCCTGCTGATTACAAGGTTGTCACACAAGATACATCAGCAGAAGCTCTTAGAGTGGGAGAGTCTCACTGGGAAGGCACTAGGGAAAACGCAGTTGGTGGAGTAGGTACCAGAGTAAGGTCAACTGAAAGTGACTCCTGAGCAGACTGATGAATGCTATTATGTTAACCCCAGTTGTTTCCCTGCCTGTGCTCTTCTAGGCTGGGACTGCAAGAAATGCAAAATTGAGAAACCGATTTCCTTTACGTGATCCCAACAAGAGAAAAGTGGGAAGCTAGAGAAAAGCGCGGTGATGTCACTCTGACTAGGGAATTCTACATACTACTGCAGATCTGGATAGTTTGAACCCAAACTACCCTCTCAGGGATGCACTCAGAATTCAGGATGCTGAGTCTTCTAGCTACCCCCTCAGGGGTCCACTCAGAGTTCAAGATGCTGAGGTCTTTCAGCAAGTTACTTTCAGCCAGGAACTGAAACCCACTCAAGTGTTATATGCAGTGGGCACTAGGTCTTTTGTGTGAACTTAGCAGGTTACTTGACTTTGAGTTGGACTTGTCCAGGCAGCAGTTCCCCAGGCTCAATAGTATTAAATGTTTCCTCTGTGGGGATAATGTGCATTTATTAAAAGATGTTTAAAAATAGCTTGTCTTGTCCCATTCATTTATCAGTAGACCTGCCCCACCAGTGACAATAAAGTATGCCTCTAGATGTCCCCACATGTCCTCCAGAGGACAAAGTTGTGACCAATGACAAAATATTGATATGCAGACTTGAAAATAAGCTTTGGGCTAAACATCTTCCAGACGTTTTAGAGACATAATCAACAGTTTATAACCTGGTAATTTGATGTGAGACTGATTTCTTATTAATAAAGAAACTGCCTAGGCCCATTTGATAGGCCAACCCTTAGGTAGGCAGAGAAAACAGAACAGAATGCTGGGAGAAAGAAGCTGAGTCAGAGAGTCGCCATGATTCTCACTCCCGACACAGCTGCAGGTTAAGATCTTCCCTGGTAAGCCACCTTGTGGGCTACACAGATTATTAGAAATGGGTAAGATCAATATGTAAGAGCTAGCCAATAAGAGGCTGGAACTAATGGGCCAGGCAGTGTTTAAAAGAATACAGTTTCCGTGTAATTACTTCGGATAAAGCTAGCCGTGAGGGCGGCCGGGTGCCAGGAACATAGCCCACCGCTCCTACTACAACAGTAATTCCTACGAGAAAAGCCCCATGCCTCTTGGCTGACTATTTTTGTTTGCTCTTCACGAATTTGGAAATATACATTTAGTGGGTGTGGAACAAGGCGATCACTTCTTCTCATTGGGCTATCTATGATCCATCTGTACTTTTACAAATAGGTTCCTAGCACCCACAGAAAGGTGGTATAAACTATGTCTAGGGAGGTGAGCAACAAAACAGGTGTTGGCGATTGCCCCTTCCACAGATGTGTCTGGAGCGCTTATCAAATTAGGTGGAGCTCCACCTCCATGCCTAACCACCCTGACCATATATAAGACAATGTACATGACGTACCAAAACAAGATCTGATAGCTAACAAGTAATCTCTATCCTCATTTTTATCCCTATAACAATGCCTATTTTCCTGTTAGGTAATACAATAAATAATGTAACATGTGATTGAGAAGCTGGCACATCACTGGCATTCCATCATGTGCTATCCAATGTCCTAATCAGAAATCACCAGCTAAAATGGATGTGTGTGCTGAGTGTCTCCACAAATCAACATGAAGAAATAATTTCTCCAACTGAGAACTCTAAATTCTCCTGAGCTCTTCAGGGCCTTCTGCCCTATTTCCCCAATTGGCCATTCTTCTCATGAGTTATATATTTTCCCCCAGTGTCAAGCAGTTAGCATCCATGAATGGCTTGATTGGGCACCTGAAAACCGAGTCAGCCAGTCATTGAATTTAGACTCACGTTGCAAACCGTGTTGAGAATCAGAAGAGCATGCTCCATCCCTTAACTAAGCACTTTTTTATGGAAATGTCAGCAAAGAGCATCAACATTAATTAATATCACTTCAGAATGTGTGATGCTTCCCACTGGAGTTGGAGGGAGCTAGAGGAAGACAGCAATGGCACATGGCACCACCATGTCTGTAGGGGGAAAGGAGCTAAATTCAGAAACCAGAAGTAAATGCCTAGATGATTAACAATACAGGGGAAAACAAATGGGAGTATTTAAAAAGCTATTTTAAAACAAACAAACAAGGTCCTATTACTAGTCTAGCATCCTCCAGTGGATTTCCATCTCACTAATGAAGTCTAGCCTTTTCCTTGCTGCCTGCATGGTGACCTCCTAGGGTTACCATAACAAATCACCACACTGAGTATACTTAAGCATCGAGAATTTACTTCTCTCACAGTGCTGGCCACTGGATGGTAGACAAGGCATCAGGAAAACCTCCATCCTCTTTGGAGGCTCAGGAGGAGAGGCATCTTAGCCTCCCTTGGTACTCTTTGCCTTGTGCTGTTGTAACTCCAATCCCTGCCTCTGTCTGCATATGGGTTTCCTCCCTGTGTTCCTGTTTTCTCTTCAGAGGGAAAGAGAGAGAGAGAGAGAGAGAGAGAGAGAGAGAGAGAGAGAGAGAGAGAGAGATTTAAAGTCCACTATATTCTATCATGGTCCAGTGTGATTTCATCTTACATTACATCTACAAAGGATCTATTTCGAAATAAGCCATATTCACAGGTTCTAAATGGACTCCTCTTTCAAGCACCCAGCCTCAACAGCTGAGCCTTAGCCATCACGGTCTCCGTTCAGATATCTTCACTTTTCCGCTTTGGTTTCTTGGAACTTGCAAGTCCTTTCTGTTAATACATGGAACCCTTTTCTCCCCCACTGTAGCCCTTGGTTTGAGTGGTTCCTAGCTCCCTCCCAGGGTCAATTTAAATGTTGTCACTTAGAAGGGACCTCCCTGTATCTGTCACACAACAACCCTCCAGCTTTTATCATCTCCTCCCTGCCTTCACATCAGTTCCTTTTCTAGTACTTAACAATTTAAATTTAACAATTTAACATTTATCAAGGCTTTAACCTTTTTCTGCACATGTGTGGATGTATGTGTATTCTCCTGGCCTCCTCACCAAAATATAAGCTGGCCAACCCGGAGTTCTACTTGTTTGATCCCTCCTAGCTTACAAAGCCATTGCTATATAATGTCCTGCCACGTAGTATTACAAAGTAAGTAGTTGATCACTAACAAAACCACTGAATATCTCTTCTATGCTGGGCCAAGTGCTATGCGTGCACCTGGGGAGACATGGACCGTATGAAATAAAAGTCATTGGCCCCAAAGGGAGAAGGCAAGATCAGAGGGGGGTACAAATAACTCTGCAATAATGCGTGTTAAGGTCAAGCGCAGAGGGACCGAAAAGTGCCACAGAAGCTCCTCACAGCAAACAATTTATCCATGCATGCAGTCTCAAGGGAGAAGAGAGACACAGGTGGGGATAATTTGGAAAGTTGCTTTCAGAGCAAAAGGAGCGGGTACTGATGTAAAAAGCGAGAGCAAGCCATTGTGCAAGCAGCCACGGGTAGCCTCCAGGGCGTTTGGCACATCTGTGAACCCGCTACAGTGGAGCCATGTGGAGTGGATGTCTAGGCCCAGCTGCTGCAGCAGGCAAGGCACCCAGGGGGAAGAGTCAGCATATGTCGTCTGTCCCAGAAGGGGTCCCTTGCTCTGGGTCCTCTAAAGGTGATAGATGAGTTCTGACACCCATGGGCAACCTCTGCAGAGTTTGTACAGCCAACCTTTGACTATTCCACTCCACTGGCAATTAGTGCCTCCTTCCCTTCACATCCAACCCTAGGAAGTTTATTTTGTTGTTGTTTTTGTTGTTTAAACTCCTGCAAATTAATCTGTGGGGCAAATTGCACTCTTTTGTTCCAAGAGTCAGGTCGCTTAGAAGAGCAGCCATTTTCTCCTCCTTCTGGACTCCCATATGGTCTCAAGGTGCAGGTGAATGTACCGGGTAAAATGTTCACCCTCAAAATACTGGCTTCTCAGAAAATCTACAATACGCAACACGGTAAAATGGACAGTAGTTGCTCATAGTGCAACAAATATACATTGCGAAATTTCTCTGCAATCTGCGGGTCCAGAGCAGATATCCTCATGGAGAAAGGGGTCCTTCAGGAAGGCAGTTACTGCTAGCCACTCATGCTATTACTATGTTAACAATGTTTTCATACTATTTGTAGAAGTAGAAAATTTCCAAGCCTAAAAAGACTTGGAAAGAAGTAGATGTCACATACACACACACACACACACACACACACACACACACACACACACACACACAAATGGCTATTTAGTTAACTAAAGACGGGCAAAGGCAAGGAATGAGAGGTTGCAGAAAAGGAAGGAAGAGGAAAGAGGGGAAAGCACCAGCTATACAGAGAGTATGTATCCATATAGGCTCTCACTGTAATAAGGCCTTGCCACTGGATGCATGATATTGCCATCCACATCGGTTTCTACTCTATATCAATTGCTTCATCATATTATTTTGACCTATTGAAGTCAGGAGATGTGGTGGCATTAGCAATCGACCACAAAGTGGGCCCCAGGCTTATGTGGCTACAGCTCTAGGAGATGATTACTGTTTTGGTTTCTTATGGTGGCTGTAGCAAAATGCCACATACCTGGCACCTGAAAATAGCAGAAATAAATTTCTTCATAGTTCTGGTGGCTGGAAATCCCAGGCCACACAAAGCTGTGCTTTGTTGGGGACACAAGGGAGAAATCACTACTCACCTTTTCACAGCTACTGGCTTTTGGAATTCCTTGACTTGTGGCATCAGCAGTACAATCTCTGCTTCCAAGGTCAAACTGACTACTGTGTTCAGATCTCCTCTTGTTTCTCTCTCATAAGGACTTATCAATAGATTCAAGAACTTCCTGTATAATTCATGATGATTTCTTTATCCCTGGACTCTTAAACTAATTATGTCCTCAAAGACTCCCCTCACCAATTTTTTCAAATGAAGACATGTTTCCTGTTGCAAGAACAGGAATATTAACTTACATTTTAGGGCATATTCTTAACCCTGAGTATCCTGGGGCCAGGAGACACTGGGACATTTATCAAAGGGCTCAGTGCTAACACATATAGGAGCTAGATGCCAAAATTTGAGAAACAGACCTGGGAAATAATTTATTCAAGCTACTAACTTGCATTAGATAATAGAACCTGAGTCAGTGTTTTTGTTGACAGAAGTATTCAGTGGTTGTACAAAAAAAAAAATTTAGTAATCTATGATTATCCTATACTCAGTGCTTGGACAATTTTCTCAGAAATGGAAACTGAGGAAAATATTTTACTATTGAGATATCTGTAAGTGAGGACTATAGCTCAGTAATACAGCATGTGCCTAGCATGTATGAGGCCTTAGGTTCAATACCTGTATGGTCACAGAAAGAGCTATGTTCAGATTCACTTGGATAAGATTGATTTCTTTTGGTAAAAATAAAAAGATGGATTCATAGATTGTGTATGTGTGTGTGTGTGTGTGTGTGAGAGAGAGAGAGAGAGAGAGAGACAGAGACAGAGACAGAGACAGAGAGACAGACAGAGAGAGAGAGACAGAGAGAAGAATAAAGAGACTAGGGAACCAATGCCAGGATTAAAATGCAAGAAGGACTGCCGCAATGTAACATGGACCTCATTGGGTTTTTTGTTTGTTTGTTTGTTTGTTTATTGAGAAAAGGAAAAAAAAGTTTCCGCCTCCTCCCAGCCTCCCATTTCTCTTCCCCTCCTCCCCCTTCTCCCCCTCTCCCCACTCCTCTCTCCCTCCCTTTCCAGTCCAAAGAGCAGTCAGTGTTCCCTGACCTGTGGAAAGTCCAAGGTCCTCCCCCTTCCGTCCATGTCTAGGAAGGTGAACATCCAAACTGGCTTGGCTCCCACAAAGCCAGAACATGAAGTAGGATCAAAACCCCGTGTCATTGTCCTTGGCTTCTCATCAGCCCTCATTGTTCGCCATGTTCAGAGAGTCCGGTTTTATCCCATGCTTTTTCAGTCCTAGTCCAGCTGGCCTTGGTGAGCTCCCAATAGATCAGCACCACTGTCTCAGTGGGTGGGTGCACCCCTCATGGTCCTGACTTCCTTGCTCATCTTCTCCCTCCTTCCGCTCCTCATTGGGACCTTGGGAGCTCAGCCCAGTGCTCCAGTGTGGGTCTCTGTCTCTATCTCCATCCATCACCAGATGAAGTTTCTATGGTAATATGCAAAGATATTCGTCAGTATTGCTATAGGATAGGGTCATGAAGAAAGTGTGGAATATATACACATTAGAGTACTATGATGCGGTAAAAAACAATGACTTCTCGAATTTTGCATGCAAATGGATGGAAATAGAAAACACTATACTGATTGAGGTAACCCAGACCCAAACAGATGAACATGGGATGTACCCACTCATAATTGGTTTCTAGCCATAAATAAGGGTCATGAAGTCTACAACTGGTGAACCTAAAGAAGCTAAATAAGAAGGTGAACCCAAGGAAAAACATATAATTATCCTTTTGGCTAAGGGAAGTAGACAAAATTGCCGGGGAGAAAATTAGGATCTTGGGGGTGGGGTGGGATGGGGGTAAGGGGAGATGGGGAGAGAAAAGTGAGAAGGGGAGGATGGGGGGAACTTGGGGAAACAGGATGATTGGGATAAAGGAAGGTTGGATAGGGGAGCAGGGAAGCACAATTCTTAGTTAAGGGAGCCACCTTAGGGTTGGCAAGAGACTTGAACCCAGAGTGGCTCCCAGGAGCCCAAGGCGACATCCCCAGTTAGTTCCTTGGGCTGCTGAAGATAGGGAACCTGAAATGACCCTATCCTATAGCAATACTGATGAATATCTTGCATAGGACCTCATTGTTTTTTATCAGGATGAAGCTCTCACACGTTTATTCCTTCAGCAACTATCGAGGTCCTTGTGTGAGGAGGCCTGCTCAGTGTCATGAAGACAGTCCATTTACAAGATATAAGAGTTTCTTATATCTGTAGATCCCAATGTAATCTGAACAGATAGATAATGACAGGGAAACAAGGGTATCATTTTGAACTTGGGAATTTGCTGTGAGTAGAATGTACAGTGCAATAGACGATGGTACTGGTGAAGATAACACTTTAGGAAAAGGAAGAAGAGAAGGTGCAATTTTGGGGGTGAGAAAGAAGGAGTTCACTGCATAGAGGTTTGAGAAGGCATCTTATTCCGATCATAATACCTTAAGGGGTCAATGAGCTTGGCATGTCTTGGTGTAGTCAGAATGCCTCTGTGACCAAAACTTAGACATGAACAGGGAAGGTGCAAGGTGTAAGATTGCAGAAGTGGACAAATAACTATTTTTGCCTCATAATTCAGGTGGGAAGCTGTGAGTGACATTCAAAACACCATTGCAAGCTTTTAACATGTGTGTCAAGAGATGAGAGTATTGTTAATCTAATTTGCATTACTCCAACCGTTTCTGTAGATAATGGACCACGAGAAGGCAAAAGTAAAGAAGAATCTGCAGCAAGCTTTTCCAGAGCAGATGATAGAGAGCAGGACTTGAGCAATGACCATGGATATGGCAATGAGAGGGAAAGATTTGAGATGGCGTTCACAACTGGATGCTACAAGACTTAGTTGGTGTACTAGAAACTGGGCATGAGGAGAAAAACAGAACCAGGAACAATTGGTGGGTGGTTGTACAATTTACAAAGATCCTGGAATATACAGAAAGAAAAGAATGTTAGTGAAAACAAGTAGAGATGAATTAAGAATAGATTTTGCAGAGCCATGTCAAGCTAGAGATGCCTGAGAGCTCCAACTAGGATTGAGTATTCAAGGGAAGGTCTGAGATATACGTGCAATTCCAAAATCATCAGTCTGTAGGTGGTATTTAAAACTATGAAGATGGACGTGATCTCCCAGCAAGAGAACGATAAGGCATTCTTATGGGAAATAGGTTGACATCTCACTGTGTCCTGATTTTCGCAGGAGTTTTGATCAATTTTGGACTCTACCCTTTTCTATCTCACCGATAAATTCTCCTCTGCTCCTCTAGGCCCTCTGGACCCTCAAAGTCACATGAATAAAACATTGCAATCCTACAAATGACTTTGCATAGAGAAATCAGAAAATGTCCAAGGGCAGCCAATGTGGAAAGTACTTGAACATGACTTCTACTGCAATCCATCACAAGCAGAGAGCTTGAGCAGCCACTCTGGGTTTTAATGGGTATGACCCACATTTCTACTGCAAAGCATTGTGTGGTATGGGTTGTCCTTGGTAAGAATGAAGTTCACTGATTTTTCCTGGTGAGCAAGCTCATATTTACTGTCTCCTGCTTCCTTCAAGAAGAAAGACTTCAGAGAGAAGTCTTTTTCTGTCCCTAGATCAGTCACAATGGCAAAGTGTAACAGCAGGTATGAAATATGACCAAGATATTGTTATTTTAAAAAAAAATCAATTCACCTGAAATCTCCCCTGACAAAAGTTGGTGACTCTAGGTGAGCTGAGAGCTTTTCAAGGTAGCTTTTTGTCCTTTTGTGCCTGCATTCCTGGCTCCTGATATGGTGGCTGCCCTCCTAGTGCAGCTGAAGTGGCTAGCAAATGATGTTAGCCTCTATCTCACATCCCCCACTGTTCTCCCTGCCCACTTCACATCCTGCTACACAGCTTCCTTTCCAGCACTCAAACACGTGGAGGCCTCAGCTTTCATATCTGTGTGTTTCTCTGTCTGAAGCATTGTGTTTGCCTAAGTTGGTTTATTTGTTTCAGTATGCAAGAGAGTAAGAAATAATCTTAGTATCGACTTTAAATGATGCCGCTGATTCTGAGATTCAGACCTGGAGAACTATATCTTTCCTTAGAAGCCTTCTTACCACCGAGTTGGGATACCCCACTCACTTCTATCCCTTCTTTTGTTATTCCCATGGCCAGTGACCATGCCCTCAGACTAATCCTTTATCTGTTTGCTTCAGCATTGCCATCTCATTCCATTGAGGCAGAAGCCCCTTGAGGATAAAGCCCACATCTGCCACACTCTCCTGTATCCATAGTATTGACACAGTTTCTGAAAAACAGAAGCCTCTCAGAAGTGGCTTCATGGCTAGAGACAGCAGAGGTACTTTCAACTATACATCAGCTGTCATGCTTAAGTCTGAACCCTGACTTCCATATGGCCTCCCCCCAAACTCATTTGATAAAATGTTTATTCTTTTTAGAACATCACTCAGCCAGTTGCTTCTGAAGTTAGACATCAAAGCTAGACCTGCCTGATGATTAAGTCCTTTTTCTTCACTACCAATGTGCACTGAAATACTTTGAGAACACAGGTAAAAATTATTTTTAAAATCTTGAGCATCATCACCTAGCTGGAGATGGAGTCAATAGTGTGCCATTCATTCATTTGAGGAGTAATGCCACGCATGTTTTCTGTTCAGTTCACCAAGCCGGGTGATAGAGATTTCTAAACTAGGAAACTCAAAAGTCATGTTCAGCTCAACAAATAAGCAACTTGCAAATGGCAAGTGCTAAGGAATTGTAGTATCTGCCAGTTTATTCTTTCGCCTCCCAAATTATCATAGTTATCCATCCCTCAGTGTCTGCCTCTCCATCTCCCCACTACTTCTTCATGACTATGTTCCTCAGTTGAAAAGCTGTCTCTCCACCTATAGGGAAAGACATAGCCCCAGTTGACCTCAAGATAACTCCATCTCTGCCTAAGGTGACAGATCAGAAGAAGAGCTTGGCTCTCTTGTTTTCTAGATTCTAAATCCCAGAAGTGACGTCAACTGGCTTATGTTTGGGGTCTTATGACTCTACTTGTTCTAATCGCTGAAGGGAGAGGACTGCAATATTCAGAAAAGGCAGAGCTGGACTATCTGTCTCCTTCCATGGGCACCAGTTCCATCAGAATCATACGCTGGGGACAGAAGGACAACAGTTGTTCAGAGAAGATGCACAGATAACCACCATCTGGAAATGTGACTCACCAGCTGCCACTAGATCCATACAAACATGAACACTGCCTGCCTTATTCATTGCTCTGTCCCTAGTAGTGAGGACCATTCTTTATCTTTGTGGGGGTCTATGAAATGACACAAAAATAGTATGTCATTACCTGAAGAGACGATATGATTGCACCGTAACATTTTCATAAGAGATAGCTAAATGCCAGCCATTTCAAGACTCTGCTGTGAGGGACTGAGGGGCTGCAGAGTGAGAATGTGAAAAGGAAGAGGAATACTCAAGATCCAGAGCCACAACTTCCCACGCATCTTAGATGAAATGCTGTTAGACTGTGAAAGGGCTCAGAAAGTATTAGACAGCACACCGATACAAAACATTTTATTGTTAATAGTCACCCAGGAAATGAATGCTCAGCAGAATTGCCTAAATAGATTCCTAAGAAGGAATGGCAGGGGGGAAAAAATGGAACTTTGTAGAATGTTCCCAATGGCAAAATTACTTAGACAACGGCAGCTCATTTTCTAAGATGATGGATTTAAGAAGCATAAATCAGTGGGTATCAGTACAAAATACTGTTTTAAAAGTCTGAACATAACTCCTAATTAAAAATATCTTGAAGAATGACTTCAACAGTAATAGCTCAATTCTCAGACCCAGCCTCTTTGTTTAACCCTCCTGGCTAACCAAGATCAAGAATCTGAGCCTACATCTCCAGCACATGTCCCAGCGGCCTTTAGGGCTTGACTGTAGAAGTCCTGGTAAAATGACAATTAGGATTGGAAGCTGTATTTCTTTTTGTTAAAGACCAGTTAATCTTTCGAATGAGGTAAGACTCAGGTAAACTATCATGGAGACCACTCAGAAGGATGGACTTAATCAAAGATGAAAGGGCAGACTAGAGAAACAAACAGTTCTAAAAGGTCACCTCAAGTCACAAGATGGATAGTTGGCTCTACTATTCTCAGCCTGTGACTTGCAATCCTATAACCAAAACGGGTTCTGTGTTCCTTCCCAGCAAGCACGTCATAGTAGGGATAAAGGTTGGGCATGTAGCTTTATCCTACTGAAAATGGCCTCAGACCTTGGATCCACACTTCTACTCACGTTTCATTGGCCATGAGACTAGTTACAAGGTCACAAACAACCGCAGGATGATTAGCACTGAAGTCTCTAGCTGAACACTTATGGTAAAGGAGAAAATGATTTCTAAAAGGAAAGAAGTGTGAGGACTAGAACTCAAAATGATGATCTCTTCTGTGAGATGCTACCATAGTTCATAACATGTTCAGAGGCATTGTGGGTAATACAGCTGTACATAAGAAAATGGCCTACATTCCAAAATGTGATAGACAAACAGACACACACACACAGTCAGAGAGAGGGGTAGGAAGGGAGTCAAGGAGAGAGATCCCCCTGTAAAATAGGGTGGCAAAGACTAAGTATAAAACCAATGTTGAGGAAGTTTAGAGAATGGGGAGGGAGCGGGATTGTTTCCTTCTGGGTATAATTTAGAGTAAGTTATTGGAGGAGGTAAGAACTGAAACGGGTCCTGAAGATTGAATAGAACTAACAAAGACTGAAAAATGGACTTAAAGAAGGGAACCATGAGCAGGGAAAGAGAAAACCTGGGTTAATCTAGAGTGAATAATTTACATTTCAGTCAGGATTGTTTCCTAGCTGTGACTCTTTGAGACATCCAGTATCTCCGTATAAATGACCACATAAATGCTAATGCTATTACTCTCCCCAAATCCATTCTTTCCCACAACCTTAAGAATGAAAATCCTAGCACTATTTAGACATGTTTTGGGAGTATGATTTAAAGTTTTGATGCATGAATACATTGGTGACATGTCTGCTACTTTATGAATTTATTGTGTTTGGAATAAGAACATTCGGAGCACCCTCTTAGAGCTATTCTGAAGCATACACTATATGCTCATGTTAACTACAGTTACCACGCTAGAAGTACAGTAGATCACTGAAGCTTGTTCCTCCATCTTATGTCCTTGACTGTAGTAATAAGAGTGGTGGGGCTGCGTCCCCAGCACCCTGGCCACCTCACTAGCTTATACCCCGAAATAACAACACACAAATTGTATTCATTTAAACACTGCTTGGCCCTTTAGCTCTAGCCCTTACTGGCTAATTCTGATATCCCGATCAACCCATCTCTAATAATCTATGAGCACCAGTCTTACAGGGAATGGTTCTAGCCTACATCCATCCTGGGTCAGAGCTTCATTGTGTGTGTCCCAGAGAGCAGAGTTATCGCATCTGGAGAGGGGAGCATGGCGTCTCTGCTCCAGATAGCAGAGCTGACAAGTCTGAGCTCACTTCCTCTTCCTCCCAGCATTCTGTTCTGTTTACTCCTCCCACCTATGTTTTAACCTATGAGGGCCAAACAGTTACTTTATTGCTTAACCAATGAAATCAACAGATTGATATATGACATTCCCACATCACTTGACTCTGTCGACCGCCCTGTCCTTTCTTTCCTTTCTCATTCTCCCCTGATAACACTCTGATTATCACTGTTCTACTCTCTACTTGTATGAGATATGCTTTATAATATTCCCATAGGTGAAAGAAATGATACAGTTTTTGTCTTTTTTATATCTTGTTTTTATCACTTAACACAATGTCAGGTTCAGTCATTCTTTTTTGTCTCATGATTTCATTTTCATGGCTGAATAGGAATCCACATATACAGGGCATATTTTTTGTCTTGTGTCTATTCATCTGTTGTTAGGCATTTAGGTAAAATCTGAGTTTTGGCTACTGTGAATACTCGTGCAATAACCATGACAGTGTACATATTTCTTTACATTGATTTCTCCCCTTTTGAATATATAATCAGTACTGGGACTGCTGGGTAATTGAATAGTTCTATTTTTAATTTTTGAGGACCCTTCATAAAGTGAGCTGTATTAAATAGAATTCCACTAATTTAATATAATGGCTTGCTTTTTTTTCTGTACCTTCATCAATACTTGATTCCTTTTGTCTTTTTATTATTACCATTCTAATTGGGGCGAGGGAGTAGCTCACTGCAGGCTAATTTGCAAGACCTTGAAGAGCCCTGATATTGAATATTTTTTCATTTAGCTGTGGCATTTTGCATGCCTTCCTTTGAGAGGTGTCTAACAAGAGCCCTAGCCATTGTCTATCAAGGTCTTTTACATTGCATTAAGTTCCATATATGGACTTCTAATCAGTTATATAATATACAATTATATCCACCCATTCTGTAGGCTGTCTTTTACTCTGTTATATGTCATTTCCTGTAAAAAAAATCCTTTATTTTGACATAATCTCATTTGCTTATGTATACATATTTCTCTATCCAAATAAAACAGTACAAAGGAGTACATACACATCTTTGCTTCAGTTGCTTGTGCTTTTGTGATCTCATCTAAAGAAAGAATCCTTCTCCAGGCCAATGTCATGATTCATTTTTCCTATCTTTTCTTCAAAGTCTATCATCATTGGGTATCTGACATTTGAGATTTAATCCACTTGAAGTTTGAATATGGAAGAGGAAGGTGTTCAGCCTCTGAGAATCCTGATGTGCAATTACCTGTCTATGCTTTCTGCAATCTGCATGTGATCATGTGACCAAGTTTTGGCAAATGAGATAGAAGTAAAATATTACATGGAGAAACCAGGACATATTCTTTAAACATCTTTAGAGCCTTCATCTTGCTGCCCAAGATAGATTTGTAGGATGCTTTGACCTCTCGCGGTCTTTTGCAGTCAGAAGAATACAAAACTAAACAGCCAGTTTTGCTAAGATTCTTTAAAAGCAGAATAATGGGAGACACCGGGATGTCTTCCTCACTCAGGGTACTGACTCAATGTGGTTTCTTCCTGGGGGGAAGACTGAGATAACTCATTTCTTGCTACTTTTCAGCCGAGACCCATCTGCAGCTTTTAGAGATGGCCCATGTTATTTGGTTCACGCCCTGCTTCCTCCATCTTTAAGTAGAAATAGTGGATCAATCTTTCTCGTGCTTCCATTTTCTCACCATCTTTCATCATCATTGTAACAATAACCTCCGTCTCCCTCTGGCACCATTAAAGACCCTACTCTACAGCCCACTCTAACGATCTGAGATAACCCCTCTCTCTTAAGGTCTAGAACTGCAATGTCATTCCTGAAGTTCTTTTCCATAACAGTTTCAGGCATGAGGACAAGGGCATCCTCGGGGAGTCATTATCTTATCCATCAGGATCCATTCTTAATGTTAGTGCGGCCCCTCTCCTCCTGCCAGAAAAGTCTTCAGATTTAACGTCTACCACCTACCTCTGCTTGGTTCAGTGCCCCCTCCTCCCTAGCACTTCATGAACAAGTCTAAGCACATGGAAGGTCACAGATAATTTAGGCATCAGAGCCAATATTAGGTCTTTCTTTTCAATGAAGCTAACTCTATGGCCCTTGTCAAGAGTGAGCTCGTCACTTAGAATTTTTGAATGATGTGTTAGTCTGTTTTGTATTTCTCAAATACTAACGCCTCACATAGAACTTGGAAAAGAAAACTGTATATATTTTGGAGGGAGGAGCCTGATTCGTAGATAGATAGATGGAAAATTAACTATGTTCCTTGGAAGCTACTCAGGGATTTATTATCTTGGTACCCTCAACAGATCCAGTGCCTTACTTGCGGTGGGCGCTTGCTAAATGCTAGCTGGATAGGGATGAAGGAGACTGAAGATCAGAGAGACAATCAGGAGTTCTCTCCACCTGGAACCAGTCTCTTTTCAGGGCATCCTATTGAACAGAGTTATTGAGCAGAGAGGCAGGGAGTTGACAGCCACTCTCTGGACTCTCTCCCAGGGCCTTTTTAAAACAGGGAAGTTAATTATGGAACCAGATTAACAGTTTCTTTTTTGATACAGTCAAAGTAAAACCAGCAGGATGCAATTTAGCTCGTCCCCACTTTCCAAATAGCAGCAAATTTTCATACAAAACAAAGAGACACTTGAATTGCAAATTACTTAGAGAATCAGCTACCAACCCCAACGGAAGAACATTTCTGCTACTTTCAAAGCCAAGCTGTCGCCTTTTCAGGTTTAGCTGTGTGGCAGGACCTTCACAAAAGGCCTGCACACTGCTGCTTCTCAGCTTCCCCGTGGGAAGGAGGAGCAGTTCGTTAAGGTTTAGCAAAATGCTTCCAGTCATCTCTGACACTTAGCATCTTCCTCTGCTCACGAGAGGAGGATCATGAGAGGCATCTCATTCAAGGACATCAAGAGAAAGTGCTCACTAGGCAAGACTAAGACATAGTGACTTTAACAAACGGTGAGACTATAAATGTGCGTGCTTGGAGGTGGGTGAAGAATGAGAGAAGCCACATACCATATCGTTGTTATACAGGAATTTAGAGAAATACTGCTGAATTGTTAAAAACGGCCTGGGAAGTCTGTATTCTGGATTATTAATTGACACATTCCCTTTAGTTGTTGTAGTGAATCAATGAAAGAAAAATAAGACTCAGTAACCAAATATAACCAATGGGTCAGCAGCTTGTAACTTGAAGTCTAGCACCACTTCCTTATTTGATAGACATGGATACTAAAATCAAGAGAGGGGGATAATTTAGAAAAGATTACAGAGTGACCAAATCTCCCAAAGTCTCCTATGTTGCCTGGTAGATGGTACTACAGGGCTTTCATCTATAGTCTGCCCCCTAACGGAAATAGCAAAATTTCATTTCACAAATGTACTTATAAACCCATTTTTTCCTAATCAAATAAATAATGCATGCACTTGGGGGCTTTAGACAATAGGACAAGGATAAGGAAAAAAACAAAAGGTGAGCTTCAGGTGAGTTAGCCCCAAGTAGATGCTAAGGGCAGAGGTTGACCTTCACTGTGCTTATAGTTAGCCCAGCAGGTGGCAGTAGTGAGCAAAGAAAAACCACATGGAGGATATGGCAAAAGAATCATCAGCCTTGCCCTGCTATGAGATCCCAGACCAGGTGCCTCTCACACTCACCCTAGGTCATCACGTGAGAACACCCACACACTGAGACAATGGGGATGATCTTTCGGGAATTCACCAAGACCAGCTAGCCTGGGTCTGAAAAAGCCTGGGATAAAACCGGACTTACATAGCAGACAATGAGGACTACTGAGAACTCAAGAACAATGGCAATGGGTTTTTGATCCTACTGCACATACTGGCTTTGGGGGAGCCTAGGCAGTTTGGATGCTCAACTTACTAAACCTGGATGGAGGTGGGCGGTCCTTGGACTTCCCACAGGTCAGGGAACCCTGATTGCTCTTCAAGCTGATGAGGGAGAGGGACTTGATCGGGGAAGGGGGAGGGAAATGGGAGGCGGTGGCGGGGAGGAGGCAGAAATCCTCAATAAATAAATAAATTTAAAAAAAAGAATTTTAAGAAATGAGAGATCGTACTCATTTCCCCCAATAGGCTGTATTTGACATGCTCTCCTGACCCTAAAGCTGCTGATAATAAAGACAGAAATGCTTTGTGTGAAAAAAAAAAAAAAGAAAACTGTATAGACAGCCCTTTCACGCTTTTTATATGACGTCTAAAATCTTCTAATGTCAAATGTTTCAATGTTTAAACATAGATCAATTTCTGAAATTATGAGCCAAATGAAGTCCATCAAGATTCAGGGTTGAGGCTGTGGACAGGTTCTTTGGGACCCTTAACTTAGTGACTCACGGTGAGTCAACTGGGCCCTAGAAAGGTCTGAGTGCTGTGTGTGGTTAGTCCAGTCACAAGCCAGCAGAGCAAACTGACACAGAGACGACCAGTTTAAAAAAAACAAGATGAACGGAACGAAGACAGGTTGTAAGATTAGGCCAGCAGTCCCCTGGGGAGAGACGACTAGAGTCAGCTAAAAACAAACAACCTCTTTCCAGATCCTTCTGGGAGAACATATATTTGCATCTAAAGTTCACACTCTGTGTAGGGGGGGTGCATGTGCACATGCGTGCACACTCAGTCATATATGTATGAGTGTGTTTGTGAACATGTGTGTATGCATCGATGTGTGTGCATATGTGTATATATGCATGCGTGTGTGGGGGCATGTGTATGTGCATGTATGCAATCTTTATCTTGTTAGAATGATGTAGATAACTCCTTCATGTCCTCCAAAGCAAAAGGATTTTTACTTTTTTTTAGTAAAAATAGAATTATATTACTTTCTTCTTCCTTTTCCTACCACCAGTCCATTCTTCCCAGCTATCCTTCCTCAAACTGCTTTCATGGTCCGTATTCTCAAAGTGATAACCACTTTTTCTTTGATTCTTATTCTACATATGTGTATATATGTATGCATAAATATTTTTTCTTTGATTCTTATTCTACATATGTGTATATATGTATGCATAAATATTTATTAATAGATTATACTGAGTCTTTTGTTGTGTGTGTGTATATGGTTTCAAGACTGATCATGTATGTATGTGTGTACATTAATATTTATAAAGAGATTCTGCTGAGTCTGTTTTCTTGTATGTGTGTGTATGGTTTCAGGGATGAATACTTTGCATATTTGGACAACCAATAACTATGCTCATGCTTGGGAAAGGCTAATTCCCCTTCTCCCAGTAGTCACTAGTTGCCTGTAGTTCTTTGTCTACAGGTAAGACCCCATGAAATCCCCTAATATGTTAACATGCCTATTTATATTGCCATTGTTCTGGTCTTTTTTATGCAATCATTTTTTAATTTAATTTAATTAACAATTTTTATTTATTTTACACACTGACCACAGTTTCCCCCTTTCTCCTCTCCCCTCCCATTCCCTCCCTGACTGCCATTTAACCCCCTCCCCATCCACTCCTCCTGTCTCCATTCAGAAAGGAGCCGGCCTCCCAAAATCATCCTGAGTGAGGTAACCCAGACCCAGAAAGACAATCATGGTATGCACTCACTCATAAGTGGCTATTAGGAGTAAAGTACATGATAACCAACCTACAATCCATAGCCCCAAAGAGGCTAGATAACAAAGAAGGCCCGAAGAGGTGTGCATGGATTTCTCTGGGAAGGGCAAATACGCAGCCATTTCTAAAAGAGACTGTTTCACAGTAGACCTCCTGGCATTCTGGCTCTTACAATCTTTCTTTTCATCTCCTCTTTCATCATGTTTCCTGAGCCATAGACTCAGGAGTTATGTAGATGTGTCCATTGGGGCTGGGCTCCATGCAATCTGTCAATCTCTGCATTGTGTTAAGTTTCTATTATGGTCTCCATTTACTGTAAAGAAAGTCTCCCTTGACGAGGGGTAGTGCCTACAAATATCTGTGGGTATAAGGGTATGATTTAGAATGCAGTAAGGAATTGTGCAAGTCCAGGAAAGTGGTGGTAATAAATTCTTTTGTAAGGTCCATGACCCCACTAGTCCTGGGAAACCTGGCTAGGTTTCCAGTACCAGGTCTGTTTCCCCTCTGTTAATATTAAAGCAGCAGAAGTGTTTAAGATAAATGAGGACGCTGATTAATGTGTCAGCTGTCTTCATTTCACTGTAATCAGTGAATGAGTATAAAGGGCAAAACCAAGTTGATTAAGGAAAACAAAAGTCAACACAATCAAACTAGCCTGGCTTAGCAACAAAGAGGGTATGAACTGCTTACTCCTCAAAGTGCCAATCATTCAAACATAGCAGGATCCAGAGGCCTTATCAGAGCTAGGTACCTTTCACTCAAAACTGCAATATACACAGACAGAGACAGACAGACGGACTGACATACACGCACGCGCGCGCACACACACACATGCATGTACGCATGCATGCATGTACACACACACACACACACATATGCACTGATAGCTGCCAGAATTGAATCCTCTCCATATCTAGCTCTGTAGAAAAAGAGACCTTCTCTTTCCTTCCACATTTTCAACACAAGTTTGTCGTACTGTCATTAACTTGAATCAAATCTCATCCTCTTTCTGAATCCGTGTACGTGGCAAAATTGAAAAGCACCAAGATGTGCCCCATGGAGTGAAGAGGCATTTAGATTGACATCCAAGAGAACATGGAACATCATTTGTATTCTGCACGTTGGCAGATAAAGCAGCAGACCTGATTCCCTGGTTGGAGCAAAACCACTGCCATTGAAGTAGCTTCCTGGGAAAATGTCCAATGTGCTTGGGAAGTTTATTTGGGGCTGGAAGCATCCAGCTGGAATGCAGAGGGCAAAATACTTAATTACTGCCTAATGCCAAAACGAGATTGCACGTTTTATATTTATTCCCCTCCTGTGTCTTTCAGCTTCGCAGAGGCAGGACGATCATGAGTGACTGGAGAAACGTGTCCCAGTGAAAGCCGAAGTGCGAATAGTAAGTGGTTTTCTTATTGGTTGATCACACAATATGGACCCCCCTGGTGCCCAGAGGAGCTTCACTAAGCTGCCATTGTTTCCTTCCATGCACTTCAGCAAGTATCAGCTAACTTCATTGGTCAATCAGACGCCAAGTTTATGGCTCTAGTTTCTCTGCAATGTTTGTATCTGCATGTATATAAACATGTGTGCACATACTGAGCAATCTAGGAACTATCAGGTTATATATTAAGAAGTGTTCTTGTCTGTAAATAACAGGAAAGACAGGCTTAACATGGCTTAGGTAATATTTTTGTTATGGACTTGTGTAGCAGGAAGTCTTAACACAGAGCAAGTTCACAGAGTGGAGATAGCTAACGATGCCACCAAGACCTGATTCTAACACCTTCAGATGGATGTCTCTCCCATGTCTCGCTTTCTGTGCACTTTTCTAGGAAGCCCCCAGCTCATGTTCATTTATCCGAATGTGTCACATGCTTTTGTGACAGAGCATGTGGGACTACCTACCATGTTTTGGACCAGCCCTTAGTGCTCCTAGGTATAGAGACGGTAACTCTGAAACACCAGGATCTTCTGGAGCAAAGTAAACCAAATGAAGATCTTGTTAGAAATAACACAAAAAGGTGAACGTTCATTTTACAGGCCATCGGCAGTGTCTGTAGGACAGCAAGGCTATGCAAATTTCATTACTCATTCACCTAAGACCAGACTGACGAAAACAACCATTTTCATGATCTCCACCTTGGCTCACCCCCTCCCGAGTCACAGGTGAAGTTAAGAAGTGAACAGAAATACTTTGAATCTGGATAAAAAACCCAAGTCATTATCATTATACCATAGGCAGACTGTTTCTTCAATTTGCATAATTATTAACTCCCTCTCAAAGAGTAAACATTGCAGCCAACTTAAAAAAAAAACAACTACAAAGCAGCATTAAATATGCATTGCTAATTTGACTTTCTAATTTGTCAGGGATCTTCACAAAAACATGTAGAGCTCCAGAGATTCTGGATGCTTAATAAAACATTCCACCTGTCGAAAAAGAAGTCACAGGGAAAGAAAGATAAATATCGGGGTCGGTGTGGGACTCGGGCATTAGCTAAAGAATTTCAGTTGGTGCCTACTTGTAGGAGTTGGTTCTATTAGTGTGACTCTCAAATTTATTCTTCTGTGCACTGACTCCTGTTTTGTGTGCCCTAAGAAATAACATTTCCTTAATGGGTTTCTATTTAGTTGTGTGCTGGATGTGTATTTGGGCATTAATAAGAAGTGGTTGGATTCATGCACAAAGGCTATGTTGTCTTCCAAATCACTTTTACTGATCTGTCCCAAACATCTAGGACAACTCCTGAACTGGTCCTTGAAGGCCCCAACTATAGCATAGATATGATACATGACATTATGAAATGCTCACCTGTTTATAGTTTTTGACTTGAGTTTACAAGTTGGTAACAGTGATAACCAGGACATGGGATATAGATCTTTATACACATAAAAGCACTTCTGCAGTTTTGTTACAGATTATATATGTGTGTGTATATGTGTATATATATATATATGATGTATGTGTATTTACTTTAGTAGCTGCCTTTTAAGTTGAACTGTACATCATAGACATCTTCATACATGTGTGTTTCATGTGTACACATCAGTTTTACTGTGAATTAGCATTGCATTTCAGGTATTAGTGGCAACCTCTTTATTCAATCCTTTGCTTAAAAATACGTGTCATCTGAAGTTACATTTTAAATGACATCAAACTATTCCCCTCCAAGCAAAGCTTTCTCCACAAATACAGTTATCTCTGCAGTGATGTCTCTTGATCTGTGAGTGGTCCCAAGACTGTGTCAAGGGAGGAGTCATCAAGAGCCAGGTTCATGACACTGTCCACGGGCTACCAGAACAGAGCCCCTCTAGATACACTTGTCAGGCTAGGGGCTCCTGTCAGAGAAAGAAATGGTAAGGGGAAAGGAGGAAGAAAAAAGGAGGCAAACCATGCCAGGAACACTAAGGAGACTGCCGTTATGACAAGCAGTCAGCATAGTCATTCATATGTTTATTTAAATAGTGTCAGTCCTTGGTCTAAACTATAAATGTGCTGCAAACAGGAACAAGCTCTGTGCTTCTTGTCACTCCCCAGTCTGAAGCAAATGTGTACTATATTTACATTAGCAAGTGAATCCGCCTGGAGAATAAAAGATGAATCAACTACATAAAGTAAACTTTATGAGAAATTAAAGAAACATTAGTCGAAAAGATAAATTTCATTGAGGTGTGAAGAATGCGTTCAAGAGCTCTATTGTATACTTGGTAACAACAGTCTGCCACCCAGGGCTCTTGCTGGTTAGTCTTCACCTTAAGCTCTTAAAATAAAAGCCACTCTTACATGGGAGGAAACAAGCACACAGGAGGCGGAGTCTCTCAATCAAGGGAGCACCACTGAGATAGGCAGCCCTGGCATTTAGACAAAGGTCTGTTAGACTTTAAAAAGGATTCATCATTAGTTTCGAAAACCACTAATAGGCTTCAAGTTCTAACTTCACAAAAAGCCTACAAATGCATTT
>NW_004949128.1:2958794-2975490 GCF_000317375.1 Microtus ochrogaster | reverse complement strand
TATATATCAGCTCTGTGGAGCTGTTCTACCACGTATTCACATTTGAGAATAATGTATTACACACACATATGTACACACACACACACACACAAATGTTGCTTGCCACTGTTATGAATCCTACTGTAAATATCTGATATGCAACCCAAGGGGTCATCACCCACAGGTTGAGAAGCACTGTCTTAAGGTAAATATTATTCCTATAAGTGAAAAAGCAGACACAGGAAGAAAAATCATTTATTCAGTTTATTTAACGTGTCACAACTAAAATGGGCAGTTCTGGAATTTAGGCAAAGACGCTATGACTTTAAATCAGATCCTGTTGCCACTAGCCTGCCTTTGGCTCTCTGAAGATCACTTTATAGAATCATTTTAAATATTTTGGCCGGGTGTGCACCCCATCAGCGAAACCTTTCCAGAATTTACCCTTTCTATGTGTGAACAGCTTTCCCAGGCGCACCTTGACCTGTAACTACACGTGAAGCACATAACTCCCCGGAGGACAATGAAGTGAGCTGGAGGGAGAAAGCTGCTCCCACCCAGTGGCTTCCACCTGGGAGGGGAAACAGACCACCAGCCTCTCCTTGCTCTGCAGTAGATGCCAGGAAGAACATGGCCCATGGTAGGAGAAACAGCTCTTTCCTCCCATGTCTGCTTCTTAGCTTTGAAGGGATAGCCCTTCTCTCATGCTTGCACCAGTGAGATTTACTCTAGATGAAATAAACAAAACAAAACCAAAACAAACAAACAAACCAGTTTCTCACAATACTAGAGGCTGAAGAACAAGCCCAGAGCACCAACATGATCAGCCTTGGTGAGGGACTCTCATAACTTGCCAGGTGTAACAGTCAATTTCTCCATGTTTACCAGCACAGCAGGAAGACTTAGAGAATTATCCAAAGCTCCCTTCATCCCACTGCACAGCTTCGCTTCTGTTCTCCTGGCATCTGTACATGCATGATGTTAAGAGTCTACACAGTCTAGAACCTACCAGTTTTAGAAACCATCTGATTTCATCATCGTGAGACTGACTTAATTCACTTAACATTATGATCTCCAGTCTCATCCATTATCCAACGAAGGACAGAACTTCATCCTCCTTTATGACAGAAAAAAAACCTCATTGTGTACTACCAATGCTTGTGTAAACATGCTTTCATACACTGCCTCAGATATTAAAAATGCATAAATGTTCAGGTGCTAACACCAAGTGAGACTTTCTACTTTCTAGCAGGCTTGTTCATTGTTGCTTTAAGATTATTTCTGTATATATATTAAGTAGGACATTCAACTGTACTGTAAAAATATATTTAATACATAATTGGTGTTTAATAAAAGTTAACCTTTTCAGTAGTCTCAAAACTCCACTCCCCTTCCCCTAAAACAGTTACCTGTATGTGTGTTCACCTTTGGTGACATCTGACGCCCATATCAATGTACATACTGATGTCCTGTCTTCTTAAACCTAATTTTCTTACCCACTCTCTGCACCATGGTTTTAATTCATTTCATGTTTCTCAGGGATGGAGTGAGATGGTGTACAGTGCGTACCTTATTTTTTAACATAGATGTAATTTTCGTTTTTGACAATTTCATAGATGAGTACTGCATCTACATCACTCTGGCCCTCCTTCCCCACCAACTCCTCCTCAGTCTCCCCTCCCAAATCCATTACCCATTCCTTGTTATTGTTACATATACATGTGTCTTTCTGTGTGTGTTTATAATTTATACTATGTACATGTGTAAATATAAAACATATATATGTAAATATATGTGTTTGTACATACAAACTATAGAGTGCATTTAGCACTGCTCAATGTACAAGCATCCAGGGCTGCCAACTTGGGACCGTACAACCCATGTGGGACTTCATCCCTGGAGGAAACTGATTCTCTCTCCATAAGTAGCTACTGACTACCTGCAGCTTTCCATCTTGGGGTAGGACTTTGTTGAATTCCACCCGTCTACACTGGCATGGCAACTTATCCATGGATACCAATCTTATCTAAAAAATGACACTGCTGCGAGTTCCTGGGTGCACTTTGAGGAGACACTATCTCTAGCAGCAGCCATCCTGGTCCTCTTATAATCTTCCCACCTCCTCTTTTGTGATGTTCCCTGAGCCTTAGATGTAGAAGTTGCAATGTAGGTGTATCACTTGGAGTTGGGTACCACGCAAATACTTACTCTCCCGCATTTTGTCAATTTTGAATCTCTATAACAGTCTCCATCTGTGGCAAAATAAAGCTTTTGTGATGAGGAGTGACAGGTGCATATCTGTCCATAAAAATATTTGGGATACAGTTTGAAATTACATTAGTTTGGGGAAATTATAGTAGTGGATTCTCCTCTAGGACCTATGACTAGTTAGTAATGGATTGTTACTTGGGTTTACGGGACCATGTATGAATTATGAATTCCTTACCATTCCCATCCAGCAGACTTTAAGATTAGTTAGACAGCTATTGGTTACCCCCAAGATAAAAGTGCCGCTGTTACAATATTAGGGATATCTTGCCCGGTGAATCATTAATGTTGTTAGTAGTTAGCTTACTGTTCTTTTTGCTACATAATATTGTATTATATGAATGAATCAATAATATATATTCAGTCACCAAATGCTGAATATATAGGTTGATTCTGATTTATTTGTTCTTATAAATACGATGCAATAAACATATCCATTAAGTAACTGTTTTACAAACATTTTACTTTTTATATAACTCCCAAAATTTCTTTTGACCATAGAAAAATCATATGCTCATTGATGGCACCAAGTCATGAGGTGTGTTGCTGAAAACATACCTCTTCCTTCTTCTCTATGATTTGTGAGTTCTCCTTGCTTCAGTGTTTGCTTGGTACCTTAGCTACACAATCCCTGGCTATTAAGAGAGAAATATTGTGCAAATTTCCTTGAAGAGTCGAGGAATTAAAGATATAGCTTCCATTTTTGGATTTCCCAATGAAAATGTGGAAAACATGGATAAGAGATCTACTATAGGCCAGATACCAGGCTTTATCAAGAATATCACATATCCTCCACCAATGGGAGCATAGTTTGGTGAGGAGAGCATGAGCTGTAGGTCTATGCACTTAACTTCTATGGACCACTTCCCAAATCTAGATACTGTCACCAGAAAATGGAGGCTGGATGACAGCCAGGTAAAAATTATAGGTGTGTTGGCAGAAGCCACTTGTTTGTTTCCAGCTGTCCAGACCCTAAATAATCACTCAGAAACTGTATTAATTAAATCACTCCTTGGCCTATTAGCTTATGCATATGTCTAGATAACTCTTACATCTTGAATTAATCTATTTCTATTCATCTGTCTATCACCATGTGGCTGTGGCTTACTGGCAAGATTCTGGTGCGTCTGTCCCTGGTAGCAGCTACACGGCTTCTCCTAACTCCACCCACTCTCTGTATATATCTCTTTCAGCCTGGCTTTACTCTGGTAAGTCATTGGCCAAAAGCAGCTTCTTTATTAACCAATAAAAGCAACACATAGAAGAACTTCCCACACCATAGCTGCCTACCATAGTGTGTTCAAGCACATGCAACATCACCATTATTTACCTGTAACACGAATAATCAAAACCCAGAGACAGATATTGGGGTTCTCAACCCGAAGAACAAAAAACCAAAAGGAACCAAGCCACTAGAGACCTCTTAACCTCTTCAGAAATCTTCAGACTGTCTCATCCTACCTTATATTCCTCTCTAGTGACCTCTATGGCTTACTAGGGTGGCTGCTGGGATTAAAGGTGTGTGCAACAACTGACTGCCCTGTATGGCTGACTAGTGTGGCTGCTTTGCACTGACCTCCAGGCAACATTTAATTATTAAAGGTATCTTTAATTATTAAAACACAAATATTATACCACTATACTTACCTGGTTCTAAACAGCCTTGTATTCTCCTTCTGCACTGGGACTAGATGAGCTCCATGGCTCCACACATCTCTAATCTTCCCTAGCTTTATGACTCGCCTTGATGAGTGAGAAAATGAAGCCTGGCTCAGGCACCTGCTCTGTTTTGTTTGATCATCATGTAAGATCACTCAGAGCTCACTGGACATGCAAACATGCTTCTCTGGTGCCTCCTGAGGTCTGCCTGAGGACAATAATTAACATCTGCCTAATTGAAATGGCTTCTAAAGGCACACAACACTCTGCTCAGGAGGACAAACATACACCTACACACTGAAACCTCAGCCTCCGAGTTCTGCCTAAGCAAGATTTTTCCAGAGAGGACATACTCTCTTAAGCATAAAACTTTAAGATTGCTTGAAACTTTCTCTTGTTTTAAGTGTCACCAGAAAACAATCTATACAACAACAATACCAACAATAAGAGCAGCCTTTGCTTAGAAAGCCTAGAGCATGGTGACTGATGATTGGTGACACAGCTCAGTTGATAAGTTCTTGCCTAGAATACATGAAGTCCAACATTTGATCCTTAGTCCTGCATAAACCACACCCATAATCTCTATCACTGGAAAGGTGGCAGCAAGAGGATCTGCAGCTGGAAATTATCCCCGACTAGAGTTAAAGGTCACCCTGGACTACATAGGACCCCGTCTCAAGAAAGTATAGGACCAATGTTACCTGGGTTGGGTCACCATCCCAGTGATCAGTAGTTGTATTACCTTGAACACCTCTTGATCTCTCTGAAGGCCAACCATGCCACCTACAAAACAGCAGTAGCCGCGCCTACCTCATGGAGCTGTTGCGAGGATCAAATGATGTCGCCCACAGAAAGTGCTTAGGCAGTGTCTGGCACACCATGAACAAACAGTACCAGCTACCATGTCTGAAAGTTGCCTTTACAAGATTATTCCTTGCAATTTCACAAAGTGCAGACTCACCATCAAAGACCAGAAATCACAACACTGAGATTTGAACTTAGGACTTACTAATTCATCAAATACTGATCAAGTACTTGCTATGCTCTAAGCACTGGGGATACTGAAACAAGTAAACAAGGCACCATCCCAACCCTCAAAGGGTTCATAGTTTTATGAGAAACCATGAAACTCCATGACATATCTACCACTCATTGCCTTTGCAAAACTTCCTAGGTTCTCTATTTTAAATACCTTGGATTCTCTGGCCAGTGACTGTACAAGCTTTGACTTACTGATGATCCTGGAGGACCTTACTTTTCCCAGCAGCTCTGGGAGACAGGTACAATTGCTATCTCCATTTGAAAGATTAAAATCCTTTTGGAAGACAGAACGACTTGTTGGACTCAGCAGGCGACGTTGAAATTTTAAATGTGGGAGAATCATGGTCAATTATATTGTTTAAGTGAAACAAAGTGTTTCTTTTAAAAAAAATATTTATTTTATGTATATGGTGCTCTATCTACACATAGAGCCCTACAGGCCAGAAGAGGACACCAGACCTCATTATAGATGGTTGTGAGCCACGATATGCTTGCTGGGAATTGAACTCAGGGCCTCTTGAAGAGCTGCCAATGTTCTTAACTGCTGAGCCATCTCTCCATCCCCTGATGAATTCTTTTTTTTTATTGATTTTTATTGAACTCTACATTTTTCTCTGCTTCCCTCCCTGCCTCTCACCTCCCCTTCAACCCTCTCCCAAGGTCCCCATGCTCCCAATTTACTCAGGAGATCTTGTCTTTTTCTATTTCCCATGTAGATTAGAACTATGTATATCTCACTAAGGGCCCTCATTGTTGTCTAGGTTCTCTGTGATTGTGGTTTGTAGGCTACTTTTCTTTGCTTTATGTTTAAAAACCACCTATAAGTGAGTATATGTGATAATTGTCCTTCTGTATCTGGGTTACCTCACTCAAAATGATGTTTTCTAGCTCCATTCATTTGCCTGAAAATTTCAAGATGTCGTTGTTTTTCTGCTGTGTAGTACTACATTGTGTAAATGTACCACATTTTCCTTATCCATTCTTCAGTTGAGGGGCATTTAGGTTGTTTCCAGGTTCTGGCTATGACAAACAATGCTGCTATGAACATAGTTGAGTACATGTCCTTGTGGCACAATTGAGCATCCACCCCAAAGTGGTATTACTGGGTCTTGAGGAAGGTTGTTTCCTAATTTTCTGAGAAACCACCACACTGACATGCAAAGGGGCTGTACCAGTTTGCATTCCCACCAGCAATGCAGGAGTGTTCCCTTTAACCCACAACCTCTCCAGTATAAGTTGTCATCAGTGTTTTTGATCTTGGCCATGCTTACAGGTGTAAAATGGAATATCAGAATTGTTTTGATTTGCATTTCTCTGATAACTAAGGATGTTGAACATTTCCTTAAGTGTCTTTCAGCCATTTTAGATTCCTCTGTTTAGGTCTGTACTCCATTTTTTTATTGGATGATTTGTTCTTTTGATGACCAATTTCTTGAGTTCTTTGTATATTTTGGAGATCAGACCTCTGTCTGATGTGGGGTTAGTGAAGATCTTTTCCCATTCTGTAAGCTGTCATTTTGTCTTGTTGACTGTGTCCTTTGTTTTACAGAAGCTTTTCAGTTTCAGGGGGTCCCATTTATCAATTGTTTTTCTCAGTGTCTGTGCTACTGGGGTTATATTTAGGAAGTAGTCTCCTGTGTCAGTGAGTTCAAATGTACTTCTCACTTTCTCTTCTATAAGGTTCAGTGTGGCTGGCTTTATGTTTAGGTCTTTGGTCCATTTAGACTTGAGTTTTGTGCATGATAATAGATATGGGTCTATTTTCATTCTTCTACATGTTGATATCCAGTTATGCAAGCACCATTTGTTGAATATGCTTTCTTTTTCCCATTTGATATTTTTTGCTTCTTTGTCAAAAATCAGGTGTTCGAAGGTGTGTGGATTAATATCTGGGTCTTCAATTAAGTTCCATTGGTCCTCCTGTCTGTTTTTATGCCAATACCAGGCTGTTTTTAGTACTGCGGCTTTGTAGTAGAGTTTGAAATCAGGGATTGTGATGCCTCCAGAAGTTCTTTTATTGTACAGGATGAAACAAGGTGATTTGAAACTAAAATTATACTTTAACAAAAATGTAAGGTACTATTGCAGCACAAATCTTATCATATGAAAACTATGCCCCATGTTCTGTGCCCCTTAACTACAGTAGTCGCTTTTAGAGTCACTAAAATATGGAAGAGATATAAGCTGTGAAAATGAACACATAAATCATTATCAAATCTATATAAGACTTAATATGGACTAAGTTTGCCCCCCTAAAAAAATCCCTGTCTGGGGCGGTTAGATCTGTCACTGCTGCATGCTGCCTTCCTTGAACTTTTGAACATAGAATCTCTCTTGTCTGGGTATACGCAGGCATAGCCTGGAAGACTTATGTCAAGACAAATTTGAGAAATATGACTAATAACCAGCCATGGCTTAGTGACTGCTACAGAGCTGGTCTTCTCCATGGGGATGGCCCTGTTCACAAACCAGTCCTGTATCCTTGACCCAGAATATTCATCTGAATCTCTACAGTAGCCTGGTGGGCCAGGGAGCTACAGATGCAGGCAATATGTGGAATTCCATCAGCGTGGTTGTCTCCCCATTGCTGGCGATATTCATGGCTCACAATTACAACCAGGGAGGGAGTGGCATGTAACCTTAAGAATCTTTCAAGCTGATTGGAAGTCAAAACAAAGCAGGGAAGAAAGGATCCACACAGAAAGAAAGCAGGCTTTGACCTTCACACACAGTCAAAGACATACATAGCTGGAACGTGACTTTAGACCTGTGTGGCTTGCAAAACCGAAACCCCAAGTAAAATTAAAACAAAAAAAATTTATATTCTGATTTCAAATGGAAAGTTAAAACCCTAAAGCAGTAAATTGTACATGGATGAACTTCCTACCCACTGACCAAAGACACAGTCACCTCAGGAAAACAAAGAATGGCCCAAGACTGTCCTAAGGAAGAGAGGCACAGGTCCTAGAGTTAAGTCTTGGCAGAGGACATCATCTTTTGTCAACAACTTACAGACAATGTGTCTCACTTGAGACTCACAGCATCATGGGAGGGAACAAAGGGTATTTTTTTTTTAACTCATATTACCCTTGTATCCAGTCACGTGGCCATGTGATAGAAAGAAGAAGACCAGCCCGCATCTCTCTGTGCCTGATGCCCACGTAAGACAGTTTCTGCTCCTCCAGGAGCGCGATGAGACTGCTTGGTGGGGACCGACACAGCCAGCCCATCCTAAGAAGCATTTAGTACTCATTAACTGCCAGCCTTTGCCAAGTCTCCCAGCTACTCTTCCTTCAGGGCAGAACTCAAGACCAAAGTTGTTTACTTTGTGAACCTCCTGGGGTGCTACTGGAGAAGTTGCTAATGAACCAAGGCAGATAAAGAAGGCAGCCAGTTCAATTAAACCCCCAGGAAGGTCTTTTGTGACTTCCTACCTGCAGGGGAAAACACTAAATAGGAAATGTGTGTATGAAAAGAAAAATAAAGAGAAAGGGTGTCTATGCTAATTTCCCCCAAATGTTCACAGGCAACTTAAGGATGGCAGACAGCCCAGTTGTCTTCAGAGCTGCCAGGCTAGACTTTTGGGAAGAACTTCGCTGCTGCTAATGGAAACCCCTGTTTCAGCCCCTAATAGTATTCTGTCGTTGTATTTAAAGGAGTTGACAGGTAGGCATCTTGTGACCACTGGGCAGAGCAGAGGTGGTTCGCTGAGAGTCTCTCCTCATGCAGAATATGATACTGTCTTGCTGAAAAAAATAAACAGGAGCAGATGGTCAAAAGTCAAAGAGAATTGGAGTCAAGGTCTAGATCCACCACTCTCTAACTGTGGCACTGGAGATAGCTACTACACATCCATATTCTTCAGCTATAGGACGGAGCTGCTGGCATACCAAACAATGAGCATGAAATGTGCTGTAAAATAGATGAATGTTCTCCTTGGTCGTCATATCTTTTTAACAGAGATGGGAGTGACCACAGAAAGCATCTCATTCAGAATCCTACTGAGATGTTCATGGCTGAGTCCCAGTCTTGCTACTTGTGTGACCTGATTTTATGGCCTCAGTGTCATAGGCATCCTGTTGCCTTGATAAACAGTTACTATAGTATCTGGGTAAATTCCATGCTTCTCCTAGCCAAGACTACATTGTTTACTCCAACGCTGAATCTATGTAATAAGCGTCTATATTTTCCAAAGCTCCTTGGGTTCAGCCTTCAGAGTACTCAGCATCAGTCTTTAGGACAATCTGGGATCACTGACCTGAGTCCTAGAGAGAGGCTTTGCAACCTGAAGTTCTCAGAACAACAGCACTTACTAGAAAATGATAGCAAGTAAGGACCACAAATATATCCTCAGTTTTTCTTTTTTTTTCCTTTTTTTTTAAAAAATATTTATTTATTTATTATGTATACAGCATTCTGTCTGGATGTTTGCTCGCAGGCCAGAAGAGGGCACCAGATCTCATTACGGATGGTTATGAACCATCATGTGGTTGCTGGGAATTGAACTCAGGACCTCTGGAAGAGCAACCAGCGCTCTTAACCTCTGAGCCATCTCTCCAGCCCCCTATCCTCAGTTTTTCTAATTCACAATTTACTGATCTCATCAAATCAACACAACAAAACTAAGATAGCAGGATAGCTTTGGGGTCTGTTTTGTAGAGTGTGGTCCAGATTTTTCAGGCCACCCATGTGTTAGCAACTGCTTAGAATTGTCAGTTGGTTGTTGACTCCCCCCCCCCCCCCCCGGGATTTATCCTGGAGATTCCAGCTACAATAACAGACCCAAGGATCTGCATCTCTGCTTTGCCCCTGACCACAGAAACTATCCAAGCTGGCATCATGGGCCATGTTAATTTCCAGGATGAAAGGAGCTATTGAGATTAGCAAGTCTGGCACACTGACCCATGGCCTGACACACTACAGCTATAATTAGAGGCTAAAATCTAAAGGAACTGGGGTAAATAAGACACTCTCATATTCTATTGAGTGAAATTTAAATTGGCACAGTCAGGATGGAAGACTTCATAAAGGTTTTTCAGGAAAACTCACAGTATGGCCCAGCAACCAAACCAAGTATTTTACCCCCAAAGGCTTGAAATCAGAATATAAATGAGGCACCTGCCCTATCTTGATCATTCAGAACCCAAGAGCTTATCGGATAATCATATGATGAAAAAGAGTCTTTTGCATTATATATATGTATATATATATACATGCATTTATATTTATAAAATATATTTATATATCTATATATGCATAATGCAAAAGAATTGGCTTTTAAAGGAAGTTTTGTCCTTTGTGACATCATGTGGGGAACTGAAGGACACTTTGATAGGTAAAATAATCCTAGCATCAAGAAACAATAATTGCACATGCATTTGTATATTTGTGGAAGCTGCAATGATTGAACTCAAGAGAAGCAAACAGTATAATGGCTATTTCAGTGCTGAGGTATGAAGGAGAATGGGGACAGGATGGTAGAGGAAGACAAAGCCTTAGTTAGGAAGAAGGATGCTGCACATCCATGTAAACACAGTAACTAAGATTTCAAAATCACTGAGAGTCCATTTTTAAATGTTCTTACCATATAAATGATAACTATTCGAGATGATTGATACAATAATTAGTCTGATCTAATCGTTCCACGAGTGTTCATAAATCATAGCATCACTTTGTGCCCTGTTAATGTAATTTGTCTGTTTAAAAATGAAATAGTAAAACTCACAAAAAAAGAGAAGAGCAGATTCTCTGAATGCCAGGAATATTCTGAGCACTGAGGTAACACACCTCAGTAAACTTAGAAGACAGTGCTGTTACTTATCCTATAATTTATCCCATGATGCTCTTTGCTGATAAAGATGAGAAAATGTGACTACCTGGAATACAGATAAAGACATAAAAACGCAGACCAAAGCCAGATGGGAAAACCCCAGCTTTAAGAAAAAGGAAAACTTTTACTAAAAAAAAAAAAAAAAAAAAAAAAAAAAAAAAAAAAAAATCAATAAAAGGAAAACTTTTAGTAAGTGCTATTACTGTTGATAATGACTATTGCTTAAAGCAACACAATGCCTTTTGGCTTCAATCCTCTTCCCTCTTTTATTTCCCTCATTTGTAAAAAGATTTACAACCGGCCCACTCCATAAGGTTAGGAGGACTGAATGAGTCAATGCGTAGAAAGCACTTAGCAGAATGAACGCCTCATAATTGTTCAATGGATGTGAGATTATTATGATAATGGCTGTTAGGCTGTAGATTTGGTCTTTATAGGCAGTAAAATTTCCTCATCTATGAGTGGAAATGCAGCAAATGATTCAGTTGGATGCATTATGTGTCATAAAATATTACAATTTATATAATTAGGGCTAACATTTATGACTTCAGATACTGTATTAGTTTTCTATTACTATCTTAGAAATTACAGAACTTCACAGCTAAAAGCACCGGCCGTTTATCAAGTCACATTGTCTGCAGGGCAGAAGTCTAAGAATTGCGTGGCTGGGTCCCTTACTCAAGGCTACAAGGCTGCAATCGAGTTCCGATCTTTTTTAGAGGGTCTTGGAAAAAATCCACTTCCCACCCAACTCAGACTGTCAACCAGGTCAGTTCCTTGGAGAAATAGCACCACAGTTCACATATCCTGTTAATTCTCAGACCTGGGACTCTCCTATCTCCTACATGTCATCAGCCTTCTCTGTCATGTGATTCCATCCATCCGCCTACCCATACGTGCATCTCTTGTGCTTCTGATCTCTCTTTCCAAAAGGAACCATTTGAGACTAGTCAGGCTCATCCTGGGTCATCTGTTTGGAGTTTTAAGTGCTCTGCCAATTCCCTTCCCCGCCATTATCTACAAGAGTACTTAGTGAACAGCAAGAGTTTTGTATAAAACCGGAGCAGGGATCCTAGAGGTCACCTCGTTGTTCTTCCTGCCACAGATTCATTTTCTCATCCTTTTTTGCTTGGATCATAGCAAGAAGGGACAGGCAGCTATTAGGGAAGTGTGTTATGGCATAAATACTAGGTCGAACACTAGACTTTTCCTAAGGTTGATTTATTAACATTCACATTATGATGGGCATCATGAGATGATGGAGAACTTAATTTTCTTGGCTACTACAAGCAGCTCACATCACGTTCCACACTTAACTATATACAACAAAAATAAGCATTGTGTGGATTTGAAAAACAAGATGGGGCAATAAATGAGAGTATAAGAGTGGCCAGTGTGTGATGTGCAGCTTGCAAAATAATGTTTTGTTTTGTTTTGGAGAGAGCATCTCACAAAATCACACAGGCAGTACTTATGCTCATTCTATAGCTCAGCTAGGGCCTGAGCGTATGACCCCATCTCCCACCCTGCTTTTCAGTTAGCTAGGATTACAGGTGACTTATTTACCTTGGCTTCCCAAGTTGCTGAGATTACTGGTCTACACCTATTTTATAATTACACTTCATAGATGGGACAGCCAGGAAGGACCCTTTGTCAACACGAACCAGGGTTAAAGTTGTTTAATGTGCTATGGTATTAAATAGCATCTGGTAAGAATCCCGAATGCAACTGGGCACTGGCTGTGTAAGTCGGTTAGCCTTTGAAATACCAATTTGGTCACCTGGGCAGGGAAGAGGTGTATGTTGCCTAACAGAGCTGATTTAAGAGTGCTATCTGTCTTATGCAGTTGACATGGTTGTAACCACCTGCCACTGCATGCAGCTTTGCAGTGTAAAGACACTGTGGCCTTCTCGGGACATTGCCATGCAGTTGAAGGAATAGAGCTTCAGAACCAAGGCCAGAGCCATATGTAAACCCCAACTCTATTTCCTTTAGCAGATTATTAAACATTTAGAGATCGCATAGCCTTAGAAAGTGGGAGCAGAAGGGACAAATGGCAGCATTAACACGAGCCATAGTGTGTAGCAGATATCCAAGATAGAGTGGATACCTGAGTACTGCTTCCTTTTAAATTACTAGGCATTTATATAACACCTGGATGATTATTTCCCAAACTGAAATCATATATTCTACAGTTTCCTTATGGCTATGATTTGTTTTGTCTTTATGATGTGTGTGTTGGGGGCTTGACATAATGCAGATATGGAGATCAGAAGATAACCTCTGAGGCTGGTCCTTACCTTCTACTGTGTTTGCGACAGGTGTCTTTAGCTGGCCTATGAGTTTCAGGGTAATTTTCCTATCTCTATACCCCTTCTCACCATAGAAGCTTCTGGACTACAATTATACAATACCATGTCTGATTTAACAGGGTTTCTGGAGATTCGAACTCATGTCTTCACATTTAATAGCAAGCACTTTACCCACTAAACCCCCTCCCAAGTGCCTTAATATTATTTAACTCAATCTTTTGTTTCCTTATCCATGAAATTACAGTTTTGATATGCCATTTTCATTTTCTATAAAATCATGATAAGATAAATGCTTAGCCATTAAAATAAAAATGTACGACAAAAGTTTCCATGTGGCCTTTGTATTGGGGATGGCTACAGTAAAGAAGCAAAAAGACACCATTTAAATATAAATGTCCCTCGGAGTCCCTGATGAAATTAGTCAAGAGCTAACTGTATTTAAGATACTTTTATTTTTTTGTTGTTGGAGTTGTACCTACAAATAGAATTCATATAATTTTTAAATTAAGCTAAGAAATGGGGCTGGAAGGAAGGGGCCTAGTGGATGTGCAGTGAAAACATCCCAGTACCAGACGTCCTTCTCAGATATCCTAACTCCAGAGTCTGTGCGTTTATAACACACAGAAAAGAAAAAGTGGTGAGAAGCCACGTGACAAGGTAGGAGGGAGAAAACAAAGACAGAAAGACAGAGGAAGAGTGAAAGGAGTGGGGGCTAGGAAACAAGGCAGGGTGGAGAGGGGTGGAACCTAGTCATGCATGCGTACGTGTTCATTATATCCCTCAGCTCCTGTGGACTTTATTTTCTGTATATGTATACTAATACGTGTGTGTGTGTGTGTGTGTGTGTGTGTGTGTGTGTGTGTTGTGTGTGTGCATGCCACAGCCAGAGGTCAGCCTCCACTGTCATCCCTCAGACACTGTCTCCCTGCCCCAATGCTCACCCAGAAGGCTAGGCTGGCGTCAGAAAGCCCCAGGGATGGTCCTGGCTCCGCCTACCAGGCCTGGAGCTACTAGTGCACAGTCTCTTTCAGTGGCTGCTGGGTGTAGAGCTCAGTTCTTCCTGTTCCCACGGCAAGTGCTTGGCACAATGAGCTATCCCCATCGCCCTCCTCTGGGCTTTAAATTGCAGTTCCTCCCTAGTCGCTTCACCTTGCCTGTTACTTCGGTGATTGACAGCTCTCCAGCTGTTCTTTTCTGTTCGGCCTTTAGAATTCCACCGCGAATCCAGGTGCCACGGATGCGCCCTGGGTCAAAATTATGAACAGTGCAGCTTGTTCATAATCAGCACCATCCGACTCCAGCATCTGAACCGTCAAGCTGGGAGCCTTAACTCTGAGACCCTGCCCTGGAACTGAAACACAGAAGCACTAATTGCGTGTCGGCAGCCAAATGAAAATGGCCTTGAACAAGAGAACGGAAGGGTTTCTTTTGACTTCCCGCTCCATGCTAAGTGGTTCTCAGGAGGTGGATCTCATACAGCCGCTTGCTTCTCCGACTAGAATTACATTTTCTATCTTTGCCATTTCCTATCCCAAGAAGCACAGCCGCGCTGTCTGCTCAGTACCAAGGGAAGAGCACTTTCATTCTGTATTTTAATTAGGCCCTGACATCTGGTGTGGCCCAGAGGCACTTATTTGCACACCTGCAGGCTATTGGCTATAAAGGAGCCCAGCCTGGGTGGAGATTATGCACACAGATGGAGTCTATGGTCGTTTAATTTAATAGAGCAATTGTGTGGGCCTTGTCAAATGTTCTGCAATTGTGAAACGTGGGCCCCTTCTCAGCTCCAGGTACACTGGGCTGTTCCGTATGCAATGCATATTTCACCTCCCCTGCCAGACGTGGAAGAAAATGTAGTCAGTTAGAACAGGCGCTTGGCAACCAGGCAATCTTCACAACCTTTCACGGGAGCAAGGAGAATCATGGGACTCTGGGAAAGAGCAGAATTCATAAAGACAATGAGATTTGTCAAGTTTCTAAGTGATCATCCACCCTCCTGGGGTAAGCCAGTGTGCTATGTGGAGCTTCAGGCTCCTCTAATGAGGACTAATTGTGAAGCCAAAGGGACAGGAGGTGGACAGAAGGCACGGTGCTTTTCCACATCTGGATGGCCACCCACGGCTGAGGCTCCAGTTGGATGGAGCTGCACTGTGTCGCTCAACCCTCTCCCAGTGCCCTAGCGTTCCCTAGACATCTATGAGAAGAGTGGCTAACAGTCAGAGGAAGTAGTGTGGCCAGACACAAGGACCTATGGCTTCCCAAGCATATCCTTTTGGATGTTCTCAAAGCTTTGCAGCCAACCCGGGTGGCTCGCTAGAAAACAACAGTCATCAATGTGTTCATTGGCTGTGACAGTCAGATGCTCATGGTTGACTTATGTGTAGCCTCGTTGTCTTCTGACTGCCCAGTGGGTCTTGGCTAACTCCCATTACCTCAGGAGACAGGGTGCTTGTAACAGAGTAAGAAAAGATAAAGGAAAAGACTACAGTATTGAAGAAATGTTGGAAGGAGTGAAAATTGCGCATAGGCTAGGAAGGTCTACGTACTAAGACATTCATTCATGGATGGTGAGAAACTGTGGGAACTCTTTAAGAGGAAAGGAAACAGGAGGGTTTGTCGACAGGCTTGGTTAACATTTCCACCTTCACCAATTTCCAACAGCGTGAAATTTACATTAGGCTTAGGAAAATGGCTCAGTGGTTAAGAGAATTGCTGTTCTAGGCGATTTAATCGCCCGTCAGGTGGCTGACAACCTCCTGTAACTCCATCTCCAGGGACTCCAGTGGTCTCCTCTTGCCTTCTTGGGCACCTGCATTCATGTGCACATACCCACATGTATACCCATAACTCAAAATAAATCTTTTTAAAAAAACAATCTACATAAGAAGAGAAATTTACGCTAAGTGGCACAATTTGTCTAAACTTTTGTTTACTCATTTTCCCATTTAAAAACTGGGAATAATTACAATGCAACTCCTAGAGATAATCGCAATTAAAAGAAGCAATGAGTATAAAGCACTTAGCAAAATGTCACACATGCAATAGATGCCTCGTTAGTCACAGGGCTGCTCGTGGGAACAAAGAGAATACAGATGGCAGCGATGACAGCAGGGCTCAACATCAGAAGCTCAATATTGACTAGAAAAGAGGAAAGAGGTGGCTGCAATTGTGGGGAGGAGCAGAGGCTCAGAAGGTGTGCCATTAGCTTTGGGAGAGGCAGGACACCGAGTTCGGAAAATAATAAAAAGACAAAGAAGTGCTGAGGTGGAAACATCTAGGAATAGAAAAAGAAAGGTTTTCCAAGAAGGCAGGGGAGTTGAGCTTCAGATGATTGTGCTCTCCCTATGAAAACACAGGTGTTTAAGAAAGTAAATGGCAAACTTACCAAATTTACCAAATATCTACTCAGAGTGGAAAAGCAACTTTCTGTCATAATTATCTTTTTCAAGACAGTGATCCATCTGCATCACAAGAATTCTGGGTTTGAGCCAGGCAGTGGTGGCGCACGCCTTTAATTCCAGCACTCGGGAGGCAGAGGCAGGCGGATCTCTGTGAGTTCGAGGCCAGCCTGGTCTACCAAGGGAGTTCCAGGACAGGCTCCAAAGCT
>NW_004949128.1:2905863-2958694 GCF_000317375.1 Microtus ochrogaster | reverse complement strand
GCCTGTAGTCCCAGCTACTCAGAAGGCTGAGGCAAGAGAATGGTGTGAACCTGGGAGGTGGAGCTTGCAGTAGCCAAGATTATGCCACTGCACTCCAGCCTGGTGACAGAGCAAGACTCTGTCAAAAAAAAAAAAAAAAAAAAAAAAAAAAAAAAAAAAGAATTCTGGGTTGGTTTGTTTGTTTGTTTCTCGAAGAAATAAACAAGAGGACCACAATCAAAAAGTAACCTGTTACTTTAGGATTTGTGAAAATGCTTTCTCTCTACCCCTAAAAAAGAAGTGAAGTATTCTGATTTGGTTTTGTTGTTTCTGTTTTGCTCTCAAATAAGAGATAGCAGTTTGCAATCCACTTCATGACCACAGACGTTTAATTCCGAGAGCTTTGGGGTCAAGCCTGCTTGGGTTCAAATACCAGAACCCACGTTAGATGGTACTGTGAGCTCGGGTTTGTTGCTTTAGGTCTCTGAAACACAGTCTCTTGGTTTGTCCAAAGGTAGGCAAACACCCTCGTTTCCTTTAGAGAAAGCCTCGGTAAGCACCCAGCACAGTGAATAACAACATGTGGGAAGTACTCAGGCAGAGGCAGCCCCCTTCACTGCACTGCCCAAAGCAGGCCTTCTTCAGATGGCTCAAGAGCTGGAGGGAGAAGGAACACTTGAAGGTGGGCATATTGCCCTGGTGCTCCTGAGAGCCTGGGGCTTCACCAAGATTAGAACCCTCTGGAAACTAATCAGAGGCAGGTGTGGAACTCTAGGTCCTGTTCACCAAGATCTAGGTGGATGTGTGTGTATGAAATAGGGCCCCTATCACCCTGAGGGCAAACTGCTGCCCGGTGAGTAAAATAAAGGCTCTTATCAGAAAGTCAAATTTACCACCTGTACAGGCTACTATTCAATGTGAGAGAGTGTCTTTGCTAACATTCAGTGAGAGTCAAGTCAGCACGTCGGTGTCTGCTTTTATGCTTTTTTAAAGTGGCCTTCGCTGGAAAAGTAAAAGTGTTAAGATTCTAGGGCAGCTGCAGCACGTCTTTGGCTGTATAATGCCAGACTATGGGAGCCTTGGTGTGCACAGCAGAAACTTCCTGTTTCGTTGGTTGGGACAGGAGACACAGGTGTGGCACCTTTTATCCATGTTTTTGAGCATATATAGGAAGCACCTACCCAGGCATTGCTTCTCAATACCCAGGCTGCTCTTATAAGCATTTGTAAGGAGCCAGTTACTATATGGACTTGTTGCTTTATGGCCTAAGAGTGGCAGGGTGTTTGGGCTGTGTAATTAACCTGGAAATGGGAGATTAGTTCACTGTCTTGATATTCAAAACTTGGGAGCCCTACTGGACGGATGCGCAATGCGTTCCTTTGGATACCAGACACAGAACCACTCCTGCAGAGCCTGTTATGTCTACACAACATGATCTCTGATCATCACTGTCCGAGGTAACTTCCTGCCACTGAGAAAACATACCTAAGATAATCAGCCTTAGTGAAGGACAGGTTGGTTTGGGCTCATGGTTTCAGAAGACTTAGTCCGTGTTCACTGGGTCCTGTTGACTTTGAGCCGGTGGTCAGATTGTACGTCGTCATGGAAGTGTGTGATAAAAGAGACTGCTCACTTCATCACCGTCTGGAAAGAAAGAAAAGGAAAAGAGGAGGAGCTGGACTCTCAGTAGCTGCTTCAAAGGCATGCCTTCAGCGATCAGGTTTTCTTCTTCCAGGTCTCGTGGCCTAAATGTTCCACCACCTGACGATAATGCTGTAGGCTCGCAATCAAGGCTTGAATACATTGTCCTTGCGGGGACCTTCAAGATTACAAGTGGAGCATTGGAAAAGTCCAGATTTAGAAAGGCCTTGGATGGAAGTTCATGCCTTGCTGAGTTCAATAAATTAGCATGTGGGGGTAACAGAACTCATAAAAACAAACTACATACTCGGTGAAATAAACGATTATAGATGTACCATTCGCAACGGACACAACTGTTTTCTGGGTTGGAGGCCAGAATTAGTTACTGTGATTATTTGTGCACTCCCTTTGGGACACTGTTAGATTGCGGACTGTCACTCAGGAGTGGTTGTGAAGACATCACAATACAGATGGATCTACCAGGCAGATATCCAGCAAAGCCAGCCTTATCATGCAGGGTACGGAACAGTTAATGTTGGCTGTGCCTAAAAGTCTATTCAAAGCCAGATAACAAGGCAAATTCAAAGAAAATAATTAGGGATTTAAAGGGCCCCCAAAAGGCTTCTTTTAGAGGTCTTAGAATTGTAATTTTTGTGATTCAAAAGGAAATCTAATGATTGTCTAATTATTTATTATGGATTGGGCTGCTGCTTTGATGACTATAATAGAATTGAAAGTTTGTACCCCCAGGGTACCAAATCCAGCTTAAAATCCTTAGGGATTTCCCCCAAGAAAACCAGGCACCATAGCTAACAAGTAAAATAGGTGGAAATGGTTACATTATTCATACCTGTGAGAATCATAAATATCTGATAAGAATCAAAATAATTAGATTGAGTCACAAGATTTTCTGAAACCTAAATTATTATTCTTAGTTGTAGGCTCACACATACATGCGTTTCTTTTCCCCCTGTATGCATATGTCTGTCTGTCTGTTTGCTTGCCTGCCTGCCTGCCTGTCTGTCGTCGTGTAAATCTTGACCCCAGGATATTAAGATATACTAGAAGACAAACAGGAATGATTCAGCCCCAAGGGAACCCAAATCCACTCACCTATCTGGGACCACTAAATCTGAAAGGGATGAGTCATTTTCCCTACTGGCCACCAACCCTGCCTATAATGAATAATCTTACCACAGAAAGTACACACAAGAGATGAATGCTTTTGAAGATACAGTGGCCTTGACTTCTGGTGACCTCTGTATCAGTGTTTTGATCAAGCAAGCAATTTCTCTTCCTTTGCACAGAAATAATGACAATGGATAAGCAAAATAACACATGTGTTCAGCCCCTAAAGTTAGCAACCATATCTGCTATTCTTGAAGCATACACCATGTACTAGGTTTTGTTGAGCAGGTTATGTGTGCTTTACCTCTTTAACCGTCATTGAACCCTGTAGTGTTGATATCACTATACTAGGGTTACAGATAGGAAACCTGAGGTTAGCCAAGCATGGTGGTGCACACCTTTAACCCCATCACTGGCAGAGGCAGGTGGATCTCTGAGATGGAGGCCAGTTTGGTCTACAGAACCTGTCTTGAAAAGCAAATGTAAACAAATAAAAGAAAGCTGAGGCTTAGAAAGGCTGGGTATCACTTACAGCAGCGACACACAAAGTGTTGTAATGCCGACTGTGATGGAGAGCCACCTGCTGTTGGTTTGTAATAGAAAGTTCGCTTCACTGCCAGTCCAACCCTAAGCAAATGATACTATCTCTGATCATTCTTACCACGATTTAGTTCTTTGTCTTATTGAAAATGTCACTTTATGATCCACTACACCGATTATGTAGTTTACCTAATGGTTTATTTTTTGTGTTGTGCTTTGTTTGTTAGGTTATTTTTTTTTATGGTGATTCTGCCCCAGTGAGTCTTTGGCAATGTCTAGAGACATTTTGACCAACTTCGCTTGGACCTATTGGGCTGATATCTAGAGAATGAAGGCCAGGCATGCTGCTAAACATCCTGCAGTATCCAGGAGAGCCCCACTACAAGAATTACACAGCCTAAGATATTCGTAGTGCTGAAACTGAGACACCCTGCACCCTAGCCCCACAAAGAAGATTGAATTACATTTTCTGCTAGCTGAGCTGTCTGTAGAAAACAACAATACACATCTAATCTTTCTACCCTATTCATGTCTACCCTCCACTTGCTCACCATATCCCTGCCTCACTGTCTCTTCTTCCTGAATCTGTTTAAAAAACTTTAAAACACCACCTTTCCTAAAAGGAGGCTCAGAAGGCTAAAGAACAGTGTTCTCAACCTGTGAATCATGACCCCCTTGGGGGGAGGGGATCAAATGACTCTTTCACGGGGGTCACATATCAGGATATCCTGCAGATCAGATATATACATTATGACTCATTACAGTGGCACAATTACAGTTATGAAGTAGCAGCAAAAATAATTTTATGATTGGGGCTCACCACAACATGAGGAACTGTGTTAAGAAGGTTGAGAGGCATTGCTAACGAACTTCTAAGTTCCAACATAAAGCAGCTAGAACTCACAATAGCCAGTTCCTGCCTCAGCTGTCTCTCAGCTCTGCCCAAATACTCAGTTTATCCAGTTATTTTACGGTGAATGGTAGATTGCCTCTACTCTCACCAAGTTTATCCCCTAGGGAACCGTGTTGCCTATACAGGCAAGGACCATCATGTCTATTATGGTCTAAATTGGTCATGCCTTCTTTTAAAGCCAATATGAACATTTCCAGATTCAAGACCTCAAAGCAAAGCTTAAGTACTTTCATGTCAAATAAGAATCTGTGTCAGGCATAGTGACACCAACCTTTATTCCCAGCACTTGAGAGGCGGAGCCAGGTAGATCTTTATGAGTTTGAAATGAGGGTGGTCTACATAGCTAGTTCTAGGTCCAGGGTAGCCTGGGTTACAGAGGAAGACCCAGTCCCTCTCCCCAAAATGGGTGTGTCAGTAAAAATAAATAAATTTTCCAAAAAGCTTTCATGTGATTGGTTCTTGGAAACTCATCAAGATTATTCAATAGGAAATTGACAATCCTTCTCACAAATGACAGTAGAGAGGTGGACAGTGATACACCAAAAGATTGACCTTGAATCCCTTTCCATACCATAAAGAAAAGTTAAATAAACCTAAAAAATAAGGTTTGAATTGTAACTTTCTAAAAGAGAAAAGTCTTAGTGACCTTGGCAAGCATTTCCTCAGAACAACAGAAAAGCTGAAACTGAAAAAAAACAAATCAATAAGTTGGATTTTATAAAATCAAAAGCTTTGCACTTCAAGAGATGCTATTACAGCAAGCACAAGATCACACACCTGCAATTATAGCATTCAGGATGCTGAGGCAGGTGAGTCATAGGTTCAGGGCCGGCCTAGACTGTACCTCAGGATTCTGCCTGGGGGAGAGTAGGGAAGAAGGCAGGTGCTGTTATAAAACTACAGCTACAGGGTTTCAAATATTTGTAGGATACATATTTAATAAGCAAACATACTCTAGTAAAGATTTTTCCTTTGTGGTGCTGGTCTCATATTAACCACAGCTTATTCTTTAGCTTCAGCTGATGAGACACCTCCAATATATTAAATACAAAACATCACACAAATGGTCCCAGCAGAGTCTTTGCTTCTGTCGGAACCTCACAAATCAGGCCTCCTTCATCTGTGTTGCCTTCAACATTCTTATCTTCCAAACACCTACAGAACAGCCCACTGAGCTCTGAGCCCAAAGGTCAAATGATATCATAATCCTCCCCCAAACCTCCCAGGTCTGTCACAGCAATACCATCTGGCCTGGTACCAGTCTTTGCATGTTTTTAGGTTCCTATTACTATGATCAACGCCATGATTTGAGAAGACAATGGATTTAATTTCACCTTTCAACGCTCAGGTCACACTATCACTGGGGGGACACAGGGCAGAAACCTGGAGACAAGAGCTGAAGCAGAAGCTGTGGAGATGCCACCTACTGCTTCCTCTCTCTGGCTTGCTCTGCTTCCTTTCTTAAACAACCCAGGGCCACCTGCCCATGGGCAGTACCACCAGAAGTGGGCTTCAGCCTCCCACCCAATCAAGAAAATGTCACTCCAGACTTGCCTACAAGCAAGCTGGATGGAGGCGTTTTCTCAGATCAGGTTATTCTTCCCAGCTAACTGTAGCTTGTGTCAAGCTGACAGAAAGAGAACAAGAAGGACAAGGAGCTCTGCCTAAAACATATGGAGAACTCATAATGGAAGACCAATCATTTGAAATGGACAGATTTGAATAGTTTTGCTCTCAAAAAGTATTTTACCAGTGTCAAAAGTACACGATGTGTGATACTTCAGTTTGTAAGGAAATATGAACTGAAAGTGGCACACTGCATGAACTGTCTAAAGTGGCAAAACCTGGGAAAAGTTACAGCAGGTTGTCATGTCTGTGGTGCCGGAGATTCCCCTGTGCTACAGTAGGGACACAAAATAGAATCACTCTCTAAAATATATAATCTGGAAGTTGTATACAAAATCAGACATTCAGGCAACCTACTATGGTCTATAGGCGTTCCTCAACAGTAGAATGCCTACCCAATACACACAAGGCCTGGATTCAGTTCCCAAAAGCATATAGCAATCTGTTGCTTTCATAGGCATTTCTCAAAAAGGACAGCAAAGCATACATGCACATAAGGCTGTTTAGACGGATGTTCAAAGTAGCTTTACTTATAACAATCAAACATATGTCAACAGCTAAATAAATAAACAAGTTTTGTTACATTTATGTAATTTAAAAAAGAATGTCTGACACCTAATATGATGTGGATCAGTCTCAAGAAACTAGGCTGCCCAACCAATAAAAGCATACACACACACATACATACATACATGCACACACACACACACATTAACTACAGAAACCAATGCAGTAGCAGTAGCTTCCTAGGAGACAGAGGTAGGGAAACACAAGAGCTTATGGAAAAAGAGTGAAAGGAAAGTTTGAGGTAATGAGCATGCTCAGATCTTGAGTGGGGAGACGATCTCAGGAATGTCTGTGTATGTAAGGACTCATCAAATCACATGCTTTAAACATATGTAAATCATATATAATATATTCTACTTAAAAATACTTTAATAATAGTGGAAAGAAATAAGGAAAGGGGGAGGTGTGTGAATGTGCACACATGGTTGTGTATATGTGTGTGTGGCTTTTGGTTACCTGGACACTTTCCAGGGGCTAGGGGCTGTGATATCTCTGTCCCTGCTAAGTGAAGACAGTAGCTCCACCAATGCCTGCTTCCAATAGTGCCAGCCCCAACCTGTCATGTTAGGAGAATACAGCTATCCAAAATCAGCCTGCTTACCCACGAAGAACTAAAAAAACAGCAATCATTTCCACAGCTATCAAGCATCATTGATACAATGGCCTCATTTGGGGTGATCTTGGTTATTAAGTATGGACTGAATTACACCAGTTATTTCAGTTCAAGACATAGCATGGAGATCACCGGATTCTCTCATGTCTGAAGGCTGCATCTCAGCATGTCTTTATATGCATAGAACATTGCCACGCCTCATCCTTGACTGGCAGCATCCTTTGTCTGTCTGAATGTGTGTTCTTGAAAGCTTGTTTGAGTTTTCAAGGTCACTTTCCTAACCAAGCAACTGTGAGACACTGATCTACAAAAGAACCACAATATACTGAGACATTTCCTAGTAAGCAAGTGTCTTCTTCCAAAGAAGTGAAGCATATGTTTAGAAGTTAGAGGTTTATTTATTTTGTTGGGAGGGCCATGTACCAAAGCTCATGTGTGGAAAGCAGAGGATAGCTTCATGGAGTTGGTTTCTCACTATGTGAGACCTACGGATTGAACTCAGGTCATCAGGTGTAGTAAGGAGGCTGCTTGTTCAGTTCCTGGCTGCTCAGCTCCAAAATAATCACACAGAAACTATACTAATTAAATCACTGCTTGGCCCATTAGCTCTAGCTTCTTATCGGCTAACTCTTGCATCTTAATTTAACCCATTTCTAGTAATCTGTGTATCACCACGAGATCGTGGCCTACCAGCAAAGTTTCAGCATATCCATCTCTGGAGGAGGTTTCATGGCTTCTCTCCACCTCTGCCTCTGCCTCTGCCTCTGCCTCTGCCTCTGCCTCTGCCTCTGCCTCTGCCTCTGCCTCTGCCTCTGCCTCTGCCTCCACCTCCTTTCTTCCAGCATTCAGTTTAGTTTTCCCCAGCTACATAAGTTCTGCCCTATCAACAGGCCAAGGCAGTTTCTTTACTAACCAATATTATTCACAGCATAGAAAGGGGAATCCCACATCAACCAGGGTTTGCTCTTACCTGCTGAGCCATCTTGCTGGCACTCAAAGATTTCATTAATATTAGTTTTCTCTGTGTCTATATAGGAAGAATAAAAATTACCTCACTCTATAATAATAGAAGAGTTACCTTGATAATAGAAATGGCAACAAACCTTGTGTCTATATCCCATCTAAAAGATTATTTGATAAGTGTCTCAGACTCATAACCTTAGTAAAGTATCTAAACTTCTGCAATCCAAAGTTTTCTGTGAAATGGTACCCTGATAAGGGTTTCATGAGATGTGCTCTTTTAAGAGCCTTGTGCCATAAGAAGTCGTAATACAGGTGACAAAATGTAAAGCCAGACAGACAATGCTTCAATCTGGACCTTCTGCCTGGGTTTCCTCATCTTAATAACAGAGACATCAAGAACACTATGCCCATAGGTTGGTATGTGAGTTAAAACAGCTAACACATGTAGGACACTGACAACAGTTGCTAGCACAAATGGGAATTCAATAAATCTTAGCTGTTATCTTCATTATTATTCTATTGCAGCACATATCATGCAGTAGATATCGAATCAATGGAGGACCTTTAAAAAAATTAAGCTCCTTTGGTATCCAAAGTCACTTCAATAGCTGTCCTATTGAATTCTGGTAAGGAGCTCTACACGATCTTCAGATTCCACTGAGAATGACATCTTCTCCTGTGAGTTAGTGTGTGTTGTGCAAAGCAAATAGAATAATAACCAATCTGGTATTTTAATTATCATGCATGTCAGGGATGCTGCTTTATAAATCAAACCTAATTGATTCTGAGCACTTGCTATTTCTTCAGCCCTCCTACCAGCTCAGGAGCAAGCCTGCTATTTTCTGTGTAAACAGAAAGGGTGGTTCCAGAAACGGGATTCAGAATCAACGGAGGGCTGTTGACACAAGAGTAAACTCCAGACCAGGAACTGAGACTTAGCATACTGAGTTCCAGCCATGGTTTACATCCAGACGTGGCCATGGTGTTCCTCTCTGTGATGTTTGAGCAGCTGTGCTTAGTCTGAATCTCCAGAAAATGGCTCCAACTTTTGAATCAATTTTCTCTCCCTAATCCTGTGGAGTACTCGGTAATTTAAGTGGCAGTTACATAAACCAGCACTTTTGTTTATCTAAGTGCTTGATTTTCAAGTTTATGTTTGTTCACACTAAATCTTGCAGAGAAATGTAATTCATAAAGCAAACCATGAGAGCTGAGAGACACAGGTTGAAAACTGCAACCAAGAAAGCATTCAACCAACCCCCTTTACCGTGAGCACACTGGATCCCTGTGGCTGACCCCAAAGGATTCTATGAAACTGCCAGCTGTCTTCCTATCACAAATCCAAAGCCTCTGCTTTAGAATTACTCTTACCACTCAGTTTGCAAAGAACCTTCCTATCAATGTGTGGATTGATAGAGACACACACACCTACATTTTAAAATTCATTTTCTGTTTGATTTAACGTAGACTATGCCCCCAGTAAAAACACCGTAAGATAAAGTAAAAAAAAAAATGCATTTAATTCACATAATCTACTGAAGATCACAGCTTAACCACCTAGCACAGTGTACAGAGCACGCATTCTGGGAGTCACATGAGTGGTTCAGAGCGACAGCTTGTTACTGCGGTTCAGCATCGTAAGGGAGTCATGTACTAACACCACCAGTTTAGGAAAAGAACAAAATTCAAATTGTACTTTTTAGTAAATGGGTATTGCATTTGCACTATCCTGAAACCAGAAACTCTTCTTGATCCACTGTAAGTGAAAGACTGCCTATTAACTGGTCCTCCCTACCCTGACAGTCATTTCTCCAATCGTTAGGATAATTTGGGGGCAGGGGATGAGAGCAGCACTGAAGGCGAATTTAATTAATCCAGGCCAGTCGGTACAAGAAGATACAATTTTAATATAAAAGCACACTCACACACCCGGAGTTCAGCGATCCACCGTAAACCGGAAACAGGAAGCGGCTCCAGTGTCTGCGCATCCCAATTAATTAGTAAAAACATTCGCCCGAGGCTGTCCCGCCCCAAAAGGCGGGGTCTCTCTACACAGCACTTTGAGAAAGAGATTAAGATTGAAATTTTGAAGATTCTTTAATCTAGAAAGATATGAAAGAAACTTTGGGGTGACTAACGTCTGTACAGTTGCCCTTGGGTTGAAAGACAAAAAAATAGGTTAGTTCAGCAAACTCTTCCCTTGTGGATCGAGGCAAGAAAGTTCTCCCTTGTAGCTTGAAAATGAAGATTCTTGAAGAGTATGATAATTTCTTACTGCAGCCAACACAGATAAAAATTAGAAATCAGTTTTCAAGAGACTGAGCGAATAAACAAAGATAATAAAGCTGTCTGAGTTTGCTGCTCATTTAGTCTTGGTTTGTCAAATCTATGGCAAGCTTGCTCCTGTTCCACCCACAGTTCTCCAGGCATATGAGCAAGGTGTAGGTGATCTGAGAGTCCCACATGACCAGCATGCCAGACAGTGACTACCAAGTCATTAATCAACACTAGCATGTGATTCAAAGATGTCCTGCCGGTAATCAACCACCAGATTTTATATAGGATAAAGCAGGCCAGAAAGGTGGACATTTGTCCAACGTTGCACCGTTGGTTAGAAAGTGATCATATTTTTACCAATCAACTCTTGATCATTACACTGAGCATGCAAGAACATTGATGAAACCCTGTTGGAGAATTCTTCTGCCACTACACCTGTGCATGCAGATAAGAAATTTTCGGCGCCTTCTTCTAGATCTGAAGTTGCTTCATACTGTTGGTATTCTTGCAGGCTTTTCAAAATTGTTATCACTGGGGCTGGAGAGATGGCTCAGTGGTTAAGCGCCCTTGCTGCTCTTTCAGAGGAATGCAGCTCTGTTCCTAGCTCCTATATCAAGCAGCTCACAACTGCCTATAACTCCAGCTCTAGAAGACCCAGTGTTCTCTTCTGACCTTTGAGGGTACCCCCCCCCACATGAACACATACACACATGTGTGTGCGTGCACACACACACACACACACACACACAAATATGCATACACACATACCTAAAGAAAAACGCTGTCATTGATAATGTACATGAAAGGTAGCATCCCCTAAAAGTAAAATGCATGCATTTCCAGACAAGGTTTTAGCTACTATGCCATTATCACTTTGAGGCTTACTACATGATCCCAGCATGCAATTTAACATTTTTGAACTTCCATTTCCTAGAGTATAAAATAAATACCTAGGGATGCTGCATTATTCAATCAGACTCTGATTTGGTAGAGCCTAGGACAGGATTTAGTACATGATGGTAGACAAAATAGTTCAGTGTAAGACTTTTCTCTAGTTCTTCCTCCCATCATACCTTTTCTGGCCTCTTCCTATGTAGAGCCACAAGTTATTAATTCCTCAATTGTAGGGAAGGAACATTACCTTTTTGGGATTCTATATTTTCAAAACAGGGAATCACAGTACTGAGCTCACTGTGCAAGAAGGAACACAGGAAATTATAGCAGCAATAACATACTCAGATTACCACATGGCTACAGGCTCCATACACAGAACCTTCCAGAATATTAGCTAATACCCCATGCTTAAATTTCTAGCCCTAGAAAATACTGTACTAAGTATTTATGTCATGACCAGTAAATTAGGTAGAGAGCAGAAGAGTAACCGTGAGGTAGAAGTTTGAGTTCTCTCCTATAGCGAGTGAGATGTTGTCTTAATCTGTTGCAATAAAAATAAAATATTTAAGACTAGGTAATTTACAAAGAATAGACGTTTACTTACCTCCCAGTTGTAGAAGTCCCCAGCATCTCACAGCATCTGATAAGCATCTTCTTTGCCTCCTGTGAGGTCCTCGCAGCAGAAAGTGAGAGGCAAGGGAGTCCCTGTGGAAGAGAAGTCACATGCTGATGGAGGAGGCAAGAGATAGCCTCATTCTATAACTGCTCTAGTGATAACTAATCCAGTCTGGAGAGAGTGAGATTTCACTCGTTCCCACAAGGTGGCATTAGCATACTCATGAGGGCTCTGCCCTGGTGGCCACAAAACCTTCCATGGACCCCTCCCCGCTTCTCCCAACATTGTTGTTTTGAGGAATTGAGCCTGCACTTGAGTTCTGGTGGGAACAAACCAAATTCGAATATAGATTATAGTTACTGTGTTACAAATTTGCAGACTTGGAGTCTCTCATGGAACATGTCCTCAACAGCCTCTGTGACTTTTGGCAGGCCATTTCACCTCTCTGGACTTCAAACTTCCCCACCATATCCACTTCCTAGAATTAGCAGATGAGAAACTTTCCACGGAAATATAAAGGCTCTATATAGATGGAAGGAGTTGGTTTGTTTTCCTTTTGCACAGAACAAACAAACTAATTAATTAATTAAGGACATGCTCCATCCCCAGAGCCTGAGTTGGCTCCAGTGTGTCTTTATTTCTTGTATGTTCAAATTCCTCACTATGTGACAATATATTTCTTTTCTTTTACTTGAGAATTGGAAATAGGGCTGCCCTAGTTAAAGTGAAGAATGTCTGTGAACAGCTATCTTTCATTCCTACCCAGATAGCCAATTAGAGCACTGCACACTAATCCCAGACCCCAGAGAATCTTCTCTTGAGCCTTATGCAAAGGACCTTGCATTGAGAGAGCGCTAGAGTTCTTGTAGCTCATGAGTTAGTTCATCTGAAATAAAAACGGGAACCGAATAAACCCCTCCTTACTGTTCCTCATCGCACAAGAGTGCCGGCACATGGTACCCATGCACACACAGACCTCTCCCCAAGTCTTTGGGAAGCTCCAGAGTGGCACATGGGAGTTAAGAGGGACCATTTTGACTAGGAGCAAAAAGTTTTCAAGACTGGATAAGAGCAGTAGATAATTGAAAGAGTCCTTTGGGCTGTCAGGTGTCTAGAAGCTAGGAGGATAAATTCTCATATCTTGCTCATTATAGAAAAAGAGACATTTTTTCCTCTACAAAGGAAAGTGAAAGAACTAGACCATTATCAGTTACCATGGCAACTGAGATCTACTACATGCTTAGTTCTCCCTGTCACTGTGGAAGACGTGAGGGAGGGAAAAGTAAAACTAAGCTTTTCTGGGTTTTTTTTTTGTCAAGTATTTCAAAGTGACAGTTCATGGCCTGAGTCCAAAACACCATTATAAGAGTGAAAGGAAGAGACGAGAACATGAGAGAAAGGGATAAAGGACAATGCTCAGCTTGGGGACACTAAGGGTATTTTAGATGAACCAATTGTGGCTGATGTGGTCAGTGCCAAGCAAACTGAAGGGAAGAGAAGAAAGCAATAAATATTCATTGAATGTCTACCACAGACTCCCAGTGCTACGCTTAACAATATGCAAGCCATGGCCTCTCAGAGCTCTGTGTCTGGAAGAGAAAAGACGGTGAGCAAGCAATGACAATCAGAGGGACCAAAGCATATGCAGACTAGGGCAGGTAGCCAGGATGCTGTCATAGGTATAGATGTAGCTAGAGATTTCCCAAGAAATCAACACTGGCATCTGAAAATGTGTAAGGGAAGCTAGGGGAAAGGCCAGGACCTACCTGGTTAAAATACTGAAATATACAGGGGCCTGGGGTGAAGAAGTCTGACACTGAAGTTCATGGGTGTCTGGCATTGAAGAAGAATAAGGTTTAAATGGTAGATAGCTCAGTCACAAGTTTACAGGGGCTAAAATGAGATGATGCCCTAAATAGGGCACATTAAAGGATATAAAATGTATCTGGATGATAATGAGGAGCCATTCAAGCATCAAAAGCAGGTTTGTGGTACTCATGCCAGCAGCCAAAGGGAGGATGGTTCTAGAGCCAAGCAGGAAGGAAGGGAGCCCCTAGAACTGAATGCGAGTGATAGATTAGACAAGACCTAATGGTTGCGGGACTGGAGTGATGGGAGTATTTAGTGGATCTAGAACCAACGGCACTTACTGGGAGGAATGAAGTGGGCTGGGTTCATGGGTCATTCAGCAAGCACTTGCCACATGAGCACAGGGATCTGAGTTTGGTTCCCTTGCTCTCATGTAAAAATCCCAGCATGGTTGCTTGCACCTCTAATGCTAGCCTTTGGGAGGAGGAGGCAGGCAGATCCTTGAGACTTGCTGATCATCTAATCTAGATGAATCAGTTAGCCCCAGGTTCAGTGAGAGGTCCTGACTCAAAAATTTAATAGCTACAATTCAATTAAGAAAGATACCTGACAATCAACCTCTAGACTAAACACACACACAGAGAGAGAGAGAGAGAGAGAGAGAGAGAGAGAGAGAGAGAGAGAGAGAGAGAGAGAGAGAGAGAGAGAGAGAGAGAGAGAGAGAGAGAGAGAGGCTTCTCTGTACTGGGGATAACTGTGCCAATAGTAGGTCTTATCTAGTAGATGGTATGAAGAATTATAAGCCAATTATTAATTATTAAGTCAGTTATTAAATCAAGAATTATTAAATCAAGGTGTGGAAATGGAATTTATGATCATAGCATTGATATGGCAGCTGGATTACAGAAAGAAATGCCAGCTTCATTTGCTTCTTGCTGCTGCCTTGCCATGTATGTCCAGACAAGCCTAGGAGGCATTTCCTCAGAGCATTCTTGAGTGTCCTGTGGGAGGACACTGAGATCTGAGATGATTGAACCAATGAGTATCACAGGGCTGAAACTGCCAAGTATTTCTTCTCCAATATGGACTAAGACAATGAATGAAAAACCTCACCTCTACACCTTCCATACGTTAGCCCTCCAATGCTGTAAAGTAGCCTTGAACACGGTCCCTCAATATGGCTACTTAATTCACATCTACTCCAAGAACCACCAAAATAACCCAGATTTTGGGTTCATACTGCCTAGATCCATCTCTGGCATTTACCCAGTGCATGGTCTCAGAGAAATTATTCATCTCCTGGAAGTATCGATCCCAATACTGTAAAACAAATGATGTCATAGAGTTAGAATGTTTGTACAAGGGGCTGAATGCAGGGCCTAACACAGAGTAGCACTCACTCAGTGGAGATCCTTGAATAACAAATCTATCACCACCACTCTGGGTGCGCACTCACTCGGTGGAGATCCTTGGATAACAAATCTATCACCACCACTCTGCTTGCCTTCGAACTTCCTGTCAATTCCGATGACTGAAGAATATTGTCCTGCAATCCTGAAGGAAGAGTGTAAGGGCGATGGTTGAGAAGCATCAACAATGTGAGAAAGGACTGGGGAAAGTCCTCTGTCTGGTTCTCATCTGGAGCGTGCTTAAAAAGTCTCAGACTGCATCACGTGGAAGGCATCTGGATGCTTCTCTTCCTTGGCTGAGCACTTCTGCAGAAGCCAGGCCTAGCGAGGAGGGGGGGGCAGCCCCTCCGCAGGCAGAGGAGGTAGGAGAATAAGAGAGCGCTTAGTTGGTGCTGTGCGCCCAGCATTTCTTCTTTGTATGGAGCGGCTATGTGAAGGGTGGATGAAGGGTATTTGGTTTTAATTGGGAAACGCTATCAATTGTCCTAGGCTCATTTAAAAATCCATTAGTATCAGGAGGTGGACAGATTAAGCAATGAGGAAAGGAAAAGAAAAAAGCTGTCAGTGCCCTGCTTGGTAGGGAACATACAGTCTGTCTAAGCTTCACCAGAGAGGGCTGTTGCTGAATGCTAAGAAGCCACGAAAGTCAATTTTAAGAGGCCCAGGGAGGGAAGGTGGGTGTCTGGGCCAATTCACATGAAGTCCTAAGCAAGCTTGTTGTTCTCCCAGCTTCCAAAGATGATATTGCCAAGATCCACACTGCATATGTCAAGCCCTTGCAGCTGTTTCTGGCAGCCTGGTGACTGGGCCATCCAGCTGTAAACTACCCGACACCTGCTAGTCCTCCTCACTCCATCCTTCCTAGTCAAGCTCTCAAACAGGCTGTCTACCCTTCTGTGCCAGAAGGCGCAGCAGACTTGAGGCAGGCAGAGGGATGATCTGTAGAAACAGGCAGGAAGATGGATGAGAGAGGAGGAGGAAAGAAGGGGAGACAAGAGGGAAGAAAATCCGGACGGGGAAGAGGCTCAGCCCGTAAAGTACGTGTTATACAAGCGTGGGGATGTGAGTTCAGTCCCCAGGACCACATCCAAAACCTGGGCATGGTGGTGTATGTTTGTAATCCTAATACCAGGGAGCTGGAGACAAGCAGATCCCTGGAGCTTTCTCGTTGGCTGGCCAGCTTAGATAAATCAGCAAACTCCATAGATTTCCAAGATGCTGTCTCATAAACCAAGGTGGGGATTTATTAAGGAAGATACTTGAGGTTGAACTCAGACCCCCACATTCACACACATACAAGATAAACAAAAGTATGGGAGCAAATGAAAGGAATAAATAGAAGGACTCTGCACTCATTTTGTAGCATTTATATAAGAAAGCAGCAAAACAAGATTATTAAGCAGCAGAAATAGATTCTCCCGGGGATACATAGACTAGAAATCAGAAAACAAAGTCTCAGTGGGATCAGTCACCCTCCAGTAGCTAAAACTGACATTCTTTTTGCTCTTCCAGCTGTACTAGGCCAGGTGCCCTTGGCCATAGTAGCAAACATCGCTCCCATCTCTGCCCCTGTCTTCTCACGGCCATGTTCCTTCTGTTTCTAGGTCTCTCAGTTCTCTTTAGAAAGGCGCATTACCCTGGGTTAGTGTCCCCCTCAATCCAGGGTGACTTCATCTTACCTTAATTACATTTGCAAAGCCCCTTTACCTAACATTCTGTACATTCGCAGCTACTGAGAGTTGGGACTTGGGAAACACAAGTCAGTGCGCACCAGGCTGGTTCGAAGTCTTCTGCCTGGGTAGTGGTCTGGCACAGGGGGGATTAGAAAAGTACTACTGAAGAATTCATGGTTGTGAGTTGAAGAAAATGATGATAGGACTTAGCCCAGTGAAATTGCTGGGACCACAGTGGATTGGAATGCATGTCCTGGATCACAGTCCTGGCCTTTGTCATTAGGTGGGATTCAGACCAGTGATGCCAGATCTGGTGAGGAGTTAATATTCCATTTTCTAAGTCAAATCTCTCAATCCTCTTGTCAGCTTAAGCATCCATGGTTTTGCTCCCAATACAGTATCAGCCAAGATCATTCCATATGCAAACAAGACTGAGCTATAAGCAGCCAAGTTGTCATCACTGTACAAAACCTTAGGTTAAATCACAGGTCGGTTACTTGCTGTATGACCTTGGACAAGTGACCTCTCTCTCCCTCCCTCCCTCTCCCTCTTTTTCCCCCTCTTCCTCTCTCCCTCTCTCTGTTTCCTAACAGGGACTGAGTTCCATCAGAGAGCAGAGTGAGAACGTTCAGACGGATAGGGTACCAGGTTCACCCTGGAAATGCTAACGGTTTAGATTAAGAAGCTAAACATACAAATTGGGGAGATGAGTGACACCATCTGGCGGCTCTGGGTGTTATTTCAGTGGACCAATTTCAAACTGCTAGAAAACACCTCACCCACGCCGGAGCTGAGTAATTTCTCTCCATATATCTAACCCCTTTGTACGAGCTCCTCCCCAAATAAGACGGCCTTGCATAAGAGTGAAAAGTATATTTCCAAGCACAGAGACGTGAGTGAGACAGAGCCTGGGAAAGACCACGCTGGAGTAGGAACACAGCCTAGGTCCAATTTCTGTACCACCAAGGACAACAGCCGAGCACTCATAGTCCTTCAACTGACTCTACGTGCAAGGCACTGTGTTAAGTTCTTGGGCTCTGCTCAGGGCTGGTCCTCACTGGACTGCTGCAGAGAGAGGCTAGAATTTACAATCAGTCCGATTCCACTGATGAGGAAACAGAAGGTAATCCTGACGTCTCAGGTAAAATCTCCCAATTCCTTTGCATCAGGGCGGCTAGATGGAATATTGTTTTCACAGTACCTGGAAGTCTGACTGTTCAAGTCCACCTGTAAGTTGGGTCCAGCCTAGGAGCAGCCACTTTGCCATCTTTGGTAACGAGCTCTGGTCCTAAAGTTTCTATTTTCTATGTGACCTTGAGTGAATGACCTTCTCATTCTAATTCTCTCTGTCCCTCTCTTTGTGTCTCTCTGTCCCTCTCGTCTCTCTGTGTCTCTCTCTCTTTCTCTCCATCGCGCTCTCTCTCTCTCTCTCTCTCTCTCTCTCTCTCTCTCTCTCTCTCTCTCTCTGGTCCCTCTTTCTGCCTGGAAATGCACCTTCAATAGCCAAGACCACAAAGACAACAAGTGAGAAAGACCATCATATGGACCCAAGCAGTGCCGTGTCACTCAGTTCAGTCATTATTACAGTCTTCAATGCATGTTTCTAACACAACCCAAAATCCTTCCACCATCCATGCTATGCAGTTGGGACACAAGATCCCAGCCCACGTGTGCTGGATGCATCTCTAACAAACTGCAGCGAAGGACAGGGAGGTGAACGTGGATGCCTGGAGGGTTACAAAAGAGCAAGGCACTCTGAAGGACCCTCCTCAGCTCTCCATGCATTGGCCCGAAACTGCAATACGCAGCCCCTCCCTTATCATATGCCAGTTTCGATTCACACTTCAGAGTAAAGAAAATCCAGCTTTAATGTTGGGTGTCCTTTAGTCTTAAAAGCTCTTGATGTGAAAATGAAGGCACCTAGTGGTTTTTCACATTTATTTTTAGAAAAAAATCTTTTTTAAAAAAAAAGAGTGAAGCCTTCACTAGAATGCAAGCATATAAAATAGAGTCAGCTGGTGTCCATTGTGTGCTTCCAAAGCATAATAATGACAAGGCCAGCAATAACCGCAGCAGCTAACCCTTGCTGAAAACCTGCCCAGCGCTGAGAGCTTTTTATTGTAAGACTTTTCCATAGTGACTCAGCTTTCCAGCAACGTCACAAGGAAACTGAGGCACAGAGACATTAAGTTAAATGCTCAAAGTCACAGCATCTCTCAGTGATAAAGTCAGATACCAGCCCCTAAGCCTGTATCCTTCCTCATCCCAGGCTCCAGGCCATCACAGCAAATGGTCACATAAGAAGCAGCTGAGAGCAAAGGACAGCCAGGGACTGAAACACGGTGTGTCTGTGATTTGGAGTCACATTTTGAAATAGGTGTGATCTTGCTGCCAAAGGGGTCTTACCATGTGTGAAGTGTCTGTCCCTGTTGATGGTCACACCAACCTGCCCCTGAACCTCACTCAGTCCTAGCTAGCTTGTCATGAAATACTTCACAGGGTCTTTCAAAGAGAAATTTAGGTCTGCCCTAAAACCTGAAGTTCAAAGTCAGGATATCTTAAATGTTCTTCTCCAAAAATTCTGAAAATCTACCTCATTTTTCTGTGTGGTAAAGCAAGACCAAGTCCAAGTTTTACTTGCTTTGTTAACTCATTGTTGTGAAGGAGGAGAGGATCTAGAGCATGCCCCTGCGGCTGCCAGGGTGGCTTCTTCAGGGAAGGGTAGACTGGACCCAGCGCCTAACACACAAGGCTGCCAGGATGGCAACTTCAGGGAAGGGTAGACTCTGTGATCCTGCCCAGAAAGCCCTGCTTCTGGCCAGATAAACACACACCTAGCTGCAGTCTTTGGGGAAAGAAGAGAGCTGTGTCCCGAGTTCAAGAAGAAATGATAACATTCAGAGGAAGAGCATCTTCCAGGAGACTGGCGGGGACAGTAATTCTGGGCTCTGATAAAATACAATTTCAAATAAAACCTGAAAGGTATTAAACATCTACAGAGGTGAACTAGAGCCATTTCTCAACCTTGGTGTGTACAGTTTGGACTGGGTAACTCTGCTCTGGAGCTGTCCTATGCATCACGGAGTGGGCAGGAATATCCCCAGGCTCTGCTCACATGTCACTAACACACACACACACACACACCCCACATACACACACACCATTCGTGAAAATCAAAAATACATTCAAATAAACCCCAGCCGAGACCACACAACACAATTATATCCGAGGTATTATTCTGTTCTCTAATTCGCTTAGATATTTCATGGGATTTAAATAGAAGTTTAACTTAGTTTTGTTTTGGTGCTGCTGAAGCTATCCCTTGGTGGGCTGCTTGATGCGTAGATAAAGGCCCAGGTCACAGTCCTTAGCTGTCCTCCTACTCTGCCCTGGCTCCCTGCCCTCAAGTTAGTTGCTGCAATGTTTAGCTTAATCATCCTGCAGATTGACTTCTTCCCACCTGCTGTTGCGCCCAGCTCCTTCTCTCTTCCCACAGTTGTGAAGCTGGAGAAAAATGAAAATAAAATGTCAAATGTCTTAGGTAAGGAGGTTAACTCGCCCAGACAGCCTTTCTCTTACTAGGTCATCATTATTTTTCTTTAAACTCCAAGATTGTCTTTCTCCCGTCAACTTTCTCCAGTAATATCTATTTAATTGCTTAAGGCACAGGTTCTGTGCCTGGCCGTTGGAGCCAAAAGTCCATAATCACATCACAGGCTGTCTATGTCCTGGTTCACCTGTCTGTTTACTGTTTTCATGATTGTAGGTGTGCTTCTGATGCTCTCAGCTTATTTTTCTGTTTGGTTGGTTGTTTGGGTTTTTGTTAATTTTAGCTTTTTCTTTGACAGTTTTATACACATATATAATATGTTTTAATTATTCTCTCTTCCACCCAGATTAATTCTAGGTCCTCCCTATAGTTTCCTTTCTAAGGTTCCTGCCCTGGTTTGTTGTTGTTCTGTGAACTATTGGATTAAACTAGAGCCATCTATATGACCTAGAGGTTGGAACTATTCCATAGAGAGAATTATGTGCACAAGTGGGTGCTCAGTTGAAGACAGTGATGCCACCCTATCCTGGAAAGCATCATTAGCCAGAAGTTCAGCATGAAAATATAAGGCCCCATTGACCTGACCTTCGCTTTGGACTCGACCTGCCTGGGACAAGGAAAGAATGAAGAAAGGACAGATACACAGACACACAGAAAACCTGGGCTTGGGTAGACCATGCATTCTGATGGATACACCATCAACAACCTGGAAATTCAGCACATTTATTTTCTACAGCTGGATGGAGGAGGCAGGTTCATTGTCTGTAGATGAACGGAGGAAATAGGTTAAATTTATCCTGGTAGGCAGTCTTTGTATAAGACCAGTCTTGGGCTGTGAACATCTGGGAGAAAGAATTTGTGGTCAGCACTTTATGCACACACAAACGGTCAACATCCACACATAGAGCAGGGGACAACTTGCCACTTCCCTGAGACATACCCAGGGAAGACTTGACCAATTCCCATGGGTCTGAACATTGACATGGCCATGTTCGTGGCAAAGAATACACACACCCACGGTCTTCTCTGTTCCCCACTCCTCAGTGAACCTTGCCCTGGGCCATTGCTGCCTGTTGACAAACCCAGCCCTGTGCAGGTCCCATGCAGACAACCACAGCTGCTATGAGATCATGAATGTAATGACTGCCCTGCCCAGAAGATGGCATTTTGCAGAACTTCTTTCTATCTTCTGGCTCTTCCATTCCTTCTGCCTCCTTTTTTCTGAAGTCCCCCAAGACTGAGAAGAGTCATATATAAGTGTCTTATGTAGGGCTAAGCCGTCACTGTCTTTTATTCAGCACCTTGAACATCTAAGAGTCTCTACATTCATTCCAATCGTTGCAGAGAGGGACTTTTCTGCCTAACACTTGGAGTATCTGCTTTAGTTCTATTGTTTAAAAATTGGGGGAAATCAAAGTGCCAGCCTTATAGAGGCATGGCCGTAATTTATTTAAACACTTTGCATTAAGCGTTCAGCAAAGCCCAACACAGAGAGAGAGAACTCAGCACCTACCACACCTCTCTCATCACCGTCATTATCATGCTGATCATCACATCACTCCATCCCTCCCTGTTTCAGCGAGATGTATCTGCCAGTAATAATTTCAGGCCCCCAAGGGGTTGCTTTGAGAAATCTGTCAACATTAGATTGCTTTTAGTCAATCAGAAGCCATCATTATACCTTTCAGTCACTCACAGGGCTCTAGTCAAAGTATCTACAGGGTATCCAGAACGTCTACAATGAGCCCAGTTAGAAACAAAAACCATCAAGTCCCAGGAGACCCTCATTGACACCCCAAACCAGCGTTCACTCTTTTCTTACCCCAAGCCAGGGCCTGGGCCACTCTATCCCAATTTCTATGTACAGAAAGTCATTGCCACTGTCCTTTACTGCAATGATTCTTGATTTCGGGATGACAAGGGATTGAAAGATAGGGTCACTATTGTTTATTATTGTTGTTACTAGTTTTCTTGTTAATATTTACTTCTCAACAAGAATAACTGAACGTTAACACATGAGGTACCTATTGCCATTTTATCACCAACAAACCATCGCTCCTTATTGCTCATATTTCCAGTATGAAGAATCCAGCCCTGTGAGACTTACAAAGAGCACAACTTAAGTGTCTCTCAAGTCCTATTTCTTTTGTTCAAGTGACCAGTTATGAGAGGTCTGGGTAATGGGGTGAGCACCCTGAGTGTACAGTGTAACATTGTGCCAACATCTTCAGTCTAAAAGTGCACAGACTTAGATAATAAATCCCAGCTCTGCAAATTACTAGCATGAGAGAAGGATTGCTATGCCATATATCTCAAGAGATTTTTCCTTTCCATTGGTACAAATGGTCGCCAGGCTAGCTAGCCCTCTTGGTACCTAAAGTAGATTTCATTAGATACCATTAACCCTAATAAACCCAGAGTCAGAGAACACATCAGCTCCTTGGGATTATATATCAGTCCATTGTAGATTGAAAATGACAACTTAAGCAAGTATCTAATTGTTGAAAACTCCATGTTCATAGTTGTACTTCCTCTGCATATGCTTATTATGATGGTTCAGTATAAAAGTAATGTTTGTGAGCCTAGCTATTAGTGGCTGAGCCAGAGGGGAGTGGAGAAAAATGTATAGTGCAATAAAAACAATAAAAAAGGAGATGAGAAAAAATATGTTTGCTAAGAACTTAGCCCAAAGCTTAGCAAATGCTTAATAAATAGTTTGAAAATAATAGTTATTTAGATGATGATAATAATGGTCTATAGAAAACAGTTTATAACTTTCATTGCTCCCTCTCTCTGCCTCTCCCCCAATTCGGCCATATCCAGCCCTCGTGTTCCCATCCCCCACCCTTCCCATCTATTCCTCTTCCCAGTTTACCCAGGAGATCTTAATATTTCCCTTTCCTGGTACCCTCCTTACCCTTCCCTTCTACTCGTCTTCCCAGTTTACCCAGGAGGTCTTAACTATTTCCCTTTCCTGGAACATTCCATGTATGTGCCCTTAGGGTCCTTGTTTTTTACCTAACTTCTCTAGGGTTGTGGATTGTAGCCTGGTTGCCTTTTATTTCATGTCCAATGTCTACTTATGAGTGAGTAAATACCATGTTTATCTTTCTGGGTCTGGGTTACCTCACTCATGATGGTTTTTTTTTTTTAGTCCCATCCATTTGCCTACAAATTTCAAGATTCCTTTGTATTTAACCACCAAGTAATACTCCATTGTGTAAATGTACCACATTTTTCTTTATCCATTCTTTAGTTAATGGACATCTGGGTTGTTTTCAGATTCTGGCTATTACAAATAATTCTGCATGAGCATAGTTGAGCAAATGTTTTTGTGGTATGATTGTGCATCCTTTTTTTACATTCCAAGGAGTGGTAATCCTGGGTCTTGAGGTAGAGTGATTCCCAGTTTTCTGAGAAACATGCCATACATGTTTACACTCCCACCAGCAATGGAGGAATGCTCCCCTTACTCCACATCCTCTCCAGTATAAGCTGTCATCAGTGTTTTTTATCTTAGGGATCCATTATGGGGTTAGGGAGAAAACAGGTGCTAGGGAAATTCCCAGGAATCCACACAGATGACCCTAGCTAAGACTCCTAGCAAAAATGAAGAGAGTGCCTGAACAGGCTTTCCATATAATCAGGTTAGTGACTACCCTAATTGCCATCATAGAACCTATATCCAGTAACTGATGGAAGCAGATATAGTAATTCACAGCCAAGTACTGGGCTGAGCTCTTAAAGCTTAGTCGAAAAAAGGGAATCCCACATCAGGTGAAGATCATGATTGAGAAAACCACAGAGACAGCTGATCTGAGCTAATGGGAGCTCACAGACTCTGGACTGATAACTAAGGATCCTGTGTGGGGCCAAACTAAGACTTCTGGATGTGAATGATAGTTATGAGGCTTGATATGTTGCGGGGGGCACTGACAGTGGGAACAGGACATATACTGGGTGCATGAACTAGGTTTTTGGAGCCCATTTCCTGTGGTGAGATACCTTGCTCAGCCTTGACACAGGGGGAGGGACTTGGTCCTGCCTCAACTTGGTATGCCAGACTTTGTTGACCCCCAAGGGAGACCTTACCTCCTCTGAGAAGTCAATGAGGGGTGAGATGGGGGCAGTAAGTGGGGGAGGAGTAAAAGAGGAGGGAGGGGAAACTGGGGCTAGTATGTAAATTTAAAAAATTAAAGAAAGAAAAAAGCTTATAAAAAGATCTCTGAGCTGTCAATGTACCTACCAGACAGATCCGAGACACCAGAACTTTCTCTCATTGCTATCATTAGCTATGCTCTCAGTTTTCAGGACAATTTATCAAGGCTAAATGTAGCTAAGAGCATTCGTGTGTGTGTGTGTGTGTGTGTGTGTGTGTGTGTGTGTGTGTGTGTTTACACATGTACTTGAGTATGGAGGTTGTATGGCGGTAAGAGGTCAACACTGGGTGTCTTATTCTTCAGTCCCTCTTTTTTGAGGCAGAGTCTTTCACTCCACTTAAATCATACTGATTTAGCTGAGCTGGTTAGTCAATGAGGTCCAGGGATCTGTCCAGATGATGGGATTGCAACCTGACTTTTATGTGAGTGCTGAGAATCTGAACTCAGTTCCTCATGCTTATAAGCCATTTTTAACAGACTTAACCATCCAGCCCCAATATTGTCTGCTTCAAATTACTTGTAACAACAATAAGAGGCTCAAATGAACTATAGGAATAGAAAAAAAACTTTAGAAGTATAAAACATAAAATAAGTTTAACTAATCAATGATTCCTCATTCTTTGTAGGCTGCTGTGGTTGACTGTATTTGCTTCTGATGACAGAGTAGCTTACAAACAAGTTCTGCTAGCATATTCCTAGATAAAGATAGACCTCTATAAGTGATAAGATAACTGAAATAACTGAAGATAATTGAGAGCAGTGTCAGTATTCTTCCTCTGGACCTCTATGGAGGCGAAACGTATTGTACTGGCTAATGGCATTAGTACAACAAGGCATCGGGGTATTCTGCATAGCCATTCTGTTTGCTAAGTTTGCAGAAGTGTTTCTTCAGAGCTATTTGCCTTTTCTTCCTTGCTCTTCAGGGCAAAAGAGTGTTTGGAGGCTGACAGCTGGTGATGGACTTAGTTGGGAACAGTTCATAAAGCATGACTGCTTCCAGGACAGCTCTTTGCCTGGGAGAGGGCTCAGTCCAATGTTTGTAGCAGCAGAGACTGTCTGAAGAATCAACAAGTAAATTCCTGAAGATCATGTCTGTATTTTGAATAGCTCCCTAAATGGAAGGGGAGCAAGGAAGACAAAAGCCATTTGTACTCCATGAGGTTATCATTCCCACAGAGATGAGAATGTAAACAGAGACTGCTCGTTCATTTCCCAGCTGCCCAGACCTGAATTATCACACAGAAACTATATTAATTATTAACACTGCTTGACCAATAGCTTAGGTATATTTGTACCTAGGTTCTGTTCTGGTGCCTTTCTCCTTCAGCAGCTACATGGTATCTCCTTAACTTTGCCTATATATGTTCAGATTGCCCACCTGATTTTACTCTGCTAAGTAATAAACCAAGACAGCTTTATTCTTCAACCAATAAAAACAGCACATATACAGAAGAAAATCCCACATCATTTTCCCTTGTCTTTCAAAATAAAAAGGTAGGTTTTAACTTTAACATAGTAAAATTACATATACAATACATTTGGCAAATTAAGAAAATACTCTATCATATAGTCTATCTTTGTGAGTCTAAAGTTTTGTATCTAATTTATCCTTTATCATAATGAAGAAGAACTATTACTATAACTAACTGTCTTCGACTCTTCAAAGACTTCAGAAGGATGTAATAATACCTAAGTAAATAGAAAGTGTATTGTAAGCAACTTCTTCAATTCCCATCATCATCTCTGAAGTAATTGGTGCTGCCAGAAATAGACATGTCTCACTATTTAGAAAAGTCTAAGATCTTAAAACATTTTTAAATGCCATATTCTGTAGGTCGTTGAAGTACTGAAGATTAAGTGAAATATATCTCTATATATCTAAAAATCCTAACATGACTACAAGTTTGACTATTATAAATGACTATCTATTAATCTGTAATTTTAATTATATGTTACATTTTAAATGAGTTGCACAAACACAATACCTTAAACAAGAGCAGAAATACATACACACAGTGTAACAAATCAATCTTAAATTTGTATCAGTAGACCAAGATTTATACCAATGCAAAGTATCTTTATATCATATTTATATCATCTTTGTATCATATTTCCCCACACCATTTTAAGAAAGAGATTGACTGTGACCATTTAACCATTTATAATCAATCCTATTTAAATGAAAACAAACATTTATAAACAATCATTTTGTGAATTGGGTGTTGTTTTCTCCAAACTGCTTCCTGCTGCTTGCTAGGTGAAGTATTTTTAAGGTTCAAGGAGACCTTTCAGGAAGTCTTGTTTTATCAAACCACATTAGCCTGGAAGGAATCTACAGGCCCTCGTACTCTGTGGAAACAAAATCAGAACCTCTTTTCCAAAGTAACATATACTTAGACTCAAATTTTTACATCAAGATACCTTTATGTTAGTTTAGCTTAGCAGCCCCCAGAATCAAATGTCTCTGCAGTCAAAAAATTCAAAGAAAACACAATAATAAGCATAATCCAGAGTTTTTGTATATTTTCCATCTTTACATGGCTTATTTTTTTTTGCTCTACTACTTTTTAATATTTATTTTATTATCTTTACTTCTTTAATCTATGACTGTCTATTCTCTTGTGGATAGTACATTTTCCAAAGTGATTGACAGGAGGATGGGGATGGTGTCATCAAAGGTCCAAAAACCTTGGTACTGCTAAGTGTTCTTACAGGGATAAATAAATTGGGAAGACATAAATACTACATGAACTCCTCATACTCAAAAGCCTCCCAGACTTTGCAATAATTAGCCTTAAGTAAGCTGAGGACAGGCAGTTCCAAAATAATACCACCTAATTCAACACTGGTTTGGGGTTGAGGGAACTGGCCATTTCTAGGCCAATTACAGAAGAGAAGAAATTAGTTAGTGATGGCAATATTTAGTATTCTAAAAAGACCAGATAACCCTTCAGACACTTGAAGAGATCCTCAGTTGGAAAACTGTAAACCCTTCATGTGGCAGAACCAAGGTCAGTCTATGGTGGTCACAACGTGACTCCATAGTTGGCAAACTGTCCACACTGAAATGAAATGCTTTGCCAAGTAACAACTTCCCCATCAAAGGTAGAGAAGCACAGAATGCTTTGCAGTCTGTGAAGGTTTGTGGTTCTCCTTGAAGTTCAGTCAAGTTACAATGTGTATAAAAATAAGCTTTGACAGCTGGCTCTAAAAACTAAAAAATCAATTTTGGTCTAAATTATCTTTGAAAATCTTTTAAGTTAACAAACATAATATGTGCATGATTTTATATTTACAACCTTGGACAGTTAATGTTTGAGAGCCATCGGGGACAATGCTGACAAAAATGGGTGTCTAAAAACACAGAGTTTACTTTCAGTTGGCTTAAAGTATTTAAAACTGGAGGGACTGGCTATTCATGTCTTTCATCTGTGCATTCTCTGGGGCATGTGTTCTGGGAGAAGATGGAATGGCAGGAGGAGCCACCAATATTACTTAAACAGATGTACATCTCTATGTGTCTCAGTGCACATCATATACAATTGAAGTTATCAATATAAAAAAAACCCTGCTGCCTATCATATATATAGGAGGAAGGAAAGAGTAAAATCTGAACCTTTTCATCTTTGCTAAACTTTTAAAGACTATTCTTACCTCTATTATACATATTTGGATTGAATAACTTAACTGGGGACAAAATAGAAAACAGAAAATATTTACTTACATAATAGAAAATATTTCCTTACATATTTTATTTACTGTTGCAGAATTTATTACGTGGATATAACCTGATTTGATCTAATCTACCCCACTCATATTTTTTATGTATTTTAGATTGACACTATCACAATACAGACAGGAATTTTACATCATCATTAAAAATTTCCCCGAAGTCTAGACCCTTTGCAGTCCCCATGCTGGTACCATTAGATATTGTAAGCCATGGATCTACCTTCCATCCCTAGAGAGTTGCCTTTTTTGAAATGCATATAAATGGATTCAGAATAATATCTGAAATGGATTCACATTGTTGATTTCTCAGTAGTTCTTATTTCTTATTCTTTGAAACAAGGCCACGTATTTTATGGCTTCAGTGGCCCTCTGAAACTTCAGAAGAGAAATCATAATTCCATCACTCTGGCATCCTTTATGCCTCCAAGCCAATACCAGGTGCATGATACCACCAAGTTCCACTACCAATTCAGGAAGGACTTTATCCCTTTGAATCATATTAACAGCTTTTGTATGCAGTTGCCTTTTAGGAGCAAACATCTTGAACGTTTTTCTGCCTTTCTCAAGCTGGAAACTTGAGCTAGGTGGGGCCTTGCTGTAAAGGTTCTCCTCCCATTGTTCTGGTATAGAGAAAAAAGTCTACTTAATGGAACTAACACCTGTTAACAATTATAGCCTTTCAACTCATGCCTTGGCTGTAATATAAAACATCCTGCTTCTCCTTTTCTTAAGCTGTACCATTTGTGTTTCTTTCTGCCTCACTTGCTCTTTTTCATTGTGAGTATGCATAAGAATTATGAGGGGAAAAAAAGCATGCAACCAAAGAAATTAGTTCACTTCCTTTTAATTTAGTCTCAAGAAAATTCTTAGGACACTCAGACTGCCAAAATATGACATGAATGGGCTCTAGACTGGTGGCTAGTAGAGACTCCATTATCCTCTGAAACCTCCTGAGCTACACCTCCATGATTTCTGTCATTCTCAACACTACTGTCATTCAGGCAGCTATGAGACGGACTGATGAATCTCTGCTTGGAGTAGTGGTCCAATGTTCCCAAATCTTCTACATTGCCCTCAAAAAACAACACTGTCAATTCCTTCCCAGCAACAGTTCCACACTTCTCAGTACCAACCTCTCTATTGACTACTTTTCCTTGCTTTCATAAAACACCATGAACAAAGGGGCTTGGGGAGAGTTTATTTTGGCTAGCAGTTTCAGAGGTAGAGTAAACGGCGGATGTGGGCACAAATATGAAGCAGAGAGAATGAATTCCAAGTGAAGTGAGGAGCCCATCCTCCAGTCCCATACTTTTTTCCAGTGGGACTCAATGATCTGAAGTTTCCTGATATGCCCAAGCAGAGCAATCAAGAACCTATAAAGGATGTGTCTCATTTAAACCACCACACCCCACTGATATCATGGCACCTTTGATTAAACAAAAAAGGTAACTAGCCAATGAAGACCCACTTTTGTGTTAGTTGATGTATCCCATTGATCTATCTGTGCTCAATGCAATAATTTCCTGTCTTGCTTTATACTTATAGTAACTATTGTAATCAGAGTCTGTAAGTTGTCAAGCATCTTTCTTTTCAAAATGGTATTGACTGGATCATGTTCTTTGAAGGTCACAAACTTTTTAACTGTAATTTGACAGCAAATTACAAAAACTTTAGTTAAAGCTTTCACTGGATACCACTGAGTCTCTAGTACAATCATCAAGATAGTTTAGGACTTAATTTAATCCATTAATTAAGTTAATTTAATCCATTAATTTAAGTGTTTTCAGTTCTTTAATCAATGTTTTATGATGAGTGAGAGAACTTGAATTTTTTAAATTACATTTGTCTTTTGGTATTTTCATTATGTTGCTCCTGGATATATAAATTCAATGTTAATTTTCATTGAGCTATTACTAATATAGAAACATTGATTTTTGTAGATTGACCTTATATTCTCCGATTGTATCTCTTATTAGTTTGACTACATTTTAGGATTTTCAATATATATTTTCTTAGTATGTGCAAATCAAGACAATTTTACATTTTCTTTTTAAAATATATATTACCTTTAATAATGTGTCTTCCTTTCTGGCAACGCCTACTTCCTCTAATGCAAGTTTCAACAAAAGTCCTGGGGGAAGATATGCTTGTCTTAATCATGATCTTGGGGAATATTCAGCCTTTCATAACCACATATGGTATTGGCTGAAATCCAGTGTCCTAAGATAGCCTTATGATGTGCGAAAGATTTCATCTAGGGCTGACTAGATGGTTCAAAAAATAAAAGGACTGTCATGTAATCTTGACAACCAGAGTTCAATCCCTAGAACCCACAGGAGAGAACCAACTCCACAAACCTATCCACTAACCTTCAAACACATGCCCTGCTATGTAATTTACACACACACACACACACACACACACACACTAATAATAATTTTTTCAAGATACCATCCATCACCAGTTTATAGGTTTTTGTTCATGAATTAAAGTTGAATTTTGTCAAAAGCTTTTTTCATCTATTAAAATGTTACTGGATTTTTACCTTTATTTTATTAATATGGAGAGCTAAACTGGGTTTTGTATGTTAAATCCTATTTTGAATTTCTGGAATAGCTCCTAGTGGCCACAATCTATTACCTTTTCTGTATTTTGCTAGCTTTGATTTGATAGTATTTTGTTAAAGATTCTTGACCTGTGCTCATGAGGGATATTGGTAGACAGTTTCCTTTTGATGTATTTGTAATAATGGGTTTAAAAAACAATTTGAGGAAGGTTCCCATCTCTAATATTTCCTAAAGAAATATGTATATAACTCATCTCACGTCACCTTAAGTGTTACATAGTACCCACAGTAAGGCTATCTGTTCCTATTCTTCTTAAGAAGATTGTATTTTGATTTATATATACATTTGTGTTTGTGTAGGGTGTCTATATACATGATGTACATGCCCACAGAGACCAGAAGAGGGTGAGGAATCTGCTGAAGCTGAGTTGCACTTGATTGTGAGCCACCCAATGTGAGTACGGGGGGCAAACTAGGGTTCTCTAGAAAAACAACAAAGGATCTTAACCACTCAGTAGCCCAAGATTTTTTAAATTAAATTGTGCTCCTGAAATAAGATTACTTGTTTTTTTCTGTTTCTCTCAGGGTCAAGTTTAAGCATTTAATATTTTTCAAAGAATTGTGTCCACTGTTAGTTGTCAAATTTATTGCTGTGAAATTCCTACCATTCTTTTTTCCTTGTTTTTTTCAAGATAGAGTTTCTCTCTGTGGTCCTGGCTATCCTAGAACTCACTCTGTACACCAGGCTGGCCTCAAATTCACAGAGATCCTCCTGCCTCTGCCTCTCATGTGCTGGGATTAAAGGCATACACCACCACCACCCAGCTCAAAACATTCTTTTATCACCTTTTCATTACAGAATGCTTGGTAATAACAGTATTTCATTTCCTGTATCTTCCCGTATTTTACAAAGCACATTAATCTTTTCAAAGAAACAATTTTGGGGTTGAGCAATTTCATATTTATAATTAACTATCAATATTTCTGCATTTGGCTTTATTTTATTCCTTTTATTAAAAAGAATTTTCTTTGGTATTTTCTAGTTCTTATATTAGAAACTTAAATTCTTGACTTTTTTATTAGCATGTATTCATTATACAAAATGGTGAGGTTTCATCATCATATTTTCTCGTATATGTGTATCATCTGCTTTGGACCAATTCACTCCCTTTACCTGTTTCTGTCTCCCTCTCTCCTCTTGATTATCCCCTTCCTCTTCCCAGAGAGTCCCAAGTCTGCTTTCAAGTGTTTTGTTGTTGTTGTTGTTGTTGTTGTTGTTAAACCTGGTTTCTACATATTAAAGACAATACCATTTTTTGTTTATCTGGACCTGGTATCTACCTACTGTGACCATATAAAGTTCTATTTATTTTCCAAATGGCATCATTTCTTCCTTCTTAATGACTAAAGAGTATTCTATTATATTTATCGCATTTCACCCATGTGTTGATAGACACTTAGATTCCATATCTTGTCTATTTAGAAAAGTGCTTTATAAATGAGAATATGCAGGTATCTGTGTGTATACTTGTTTAGATTCTCTCGGGTGTTCACCTAAGAGTAATTTTAATAATTCAGTTCTGGTTACAGATTTTTGGTGTGAACATCCACACCAATTTCTATAATATCTTCACCAAGCTACATTCCACCAAAAATGTTTAAGAGTCCCTATTTTCCTGCTTCCCCGCTGGAGTTTCTTGCTTGATTTCTTGATGTTAGCCTACTAATTGGGATGAGGTAGATTTTAGCATAAATTTAATTTACATTTCCATGATGGATGAGTGTTGAACATTTTTATAGACTTATTGGCCATTTGGATTTAATTTTGGGGGGATCATTCAGATTATTTGCCTACTTCAAGCTTAAGCATATACAACAGCTATATTCTCTGTGCCTAGTACGCATCACTAAAGGCTTCATCTGATGGAAGAAAGAACATTCAGATGCCAAACAATTAATTTCCATCCAGCTGAGTTGCCTTGAACTATTGACTTCATCCTTATTTGTCTCATATTACTCATCTATAGAATGATAGGAGAGAGATTTCCTCATTCAGTTTCACAAGAAAGTGAGCGAACCGATCAGGGAATGTTGACATTTAGAGCACATACTTAAGACTTGGGGACACAGGCCTGGTCCTTCAGTCTGTGGTGCTAAGGCTCTGCACACACCCTGCCTTCTCTTAGCTGTGTTCTCCGCAGCTACAAAATAAGGCCAAGGGAATCCACAAGGGACTCTGTCAGCACTGAATGGTTTACACAAATTACCAGGCACAGTGCTAGGGTTGGGCCTTCAAATTATGTTCAAAACTGTATTAATTAAAATGCCACATGACCTATTAGCTTAGGCTTCTTATTAACTAATGCTTACATCTTAAATTAACCCATTTATATTATTTTATATTTTACCATGAGGCTTGCGGTTTACCAGTAAGGTTCCAGAGCATTTGTCTCCTTTGCTGTCTACATGATGTCTCTCTGACTCTGCCAACTTTCTCCTCTATCTCTGCTGGGAATTCCTGTTTTGCTCTATTCTGCCCTGCCATAGGCCCAAAGTAGTTTCTTTATTAACCAATGGAAATAAAGCATATAGAGGGAATCCCACATCACCTTCCCTTTTCGGTTTAAATAAAAAGAAAGGTTTTGGCTTTAACATAGCAAGATAACAAACAATGAAACAGTTATCAAGCAAGAATTTTAGTTACAATATTTAGTCCTTTTACATTTGGCAAATTAAGGAAAATATCATTTATCCTATTTTTGTGAGTCAAAAGTTTTATATCTAATTTATCTTTTATAATTATATCTATCTTTCTTCAACTCCATCAAAGATTCCAGAAGGATATAATATTACCTAAGTAAACAGGAAGTGCCTTGTAAGCAACTTCCAAATCTCTAGAATTGACAGAGACATCTTGTTGCCTGGACAGTCACTTAAAGTTCTTCTGTAACATTGGGGCATCCATCTTCATCCTACAGGCCCATAGTATCTGCAGACATTCCCATGAAGCAGGAAATTTTAAAGACAGTTCTGCCTATATTAGCAGATTGTCGGTCACTTTCTTCTATGTCATGCAGAATGTCTTACAGACTCTTTCATAAAGCAGAAACTCTGAAAGACTGTCTTACCTATTTTAGGCAACTTCAGCAATCATTTTCCTGTGGGTCTTGCCTGTCCAGTTTATAGAGCATACCATCAAGTAATTCAGACAAGAGCAGTTTCTTGCACAAATGGCTAACAAACTCCATAAGGAGCCTCTTTGATGCCCATCGTCTTCTTAAAGTAGATTGGTCCTGCCAGGAACAGATGAGTCTCATTTTCATGAGAAGTCCTAAGTTCTCAAAACATTTTAAGTGCCATATTCTGTTAGTTTTTGAATGCTTTGATCAATATCTATCCATCTGAAATAGATCTTTGTACATCTAGAAAACCTAACTGACTACAAGCTTGACTATTATAGATGAACTACATAAACACAATACCTTAATCAAAAGCAGAAATATACATATAAAAAGTTTACCTTAAATCTGCATCAATAAACCAAGATCCACTGTTTGGAATTCCTGCCTTGTTCTATTCTGTCCTGCTGTAGGCCCAAAGTTTTTTGATGAATGGTAATGAAATATAATCAAAGCATACAGAGGGGAATCCCACATCAAATCTAGAGTCTTCTGACGAGAACTTAATTCAGTATCTACATGTTATAGATATACAAAGAGAAGCCAGGATAGATTTAGCTCTGCCCCTACACCCCAGAGAAGCATTTGACAAATAAACAGCAGAAATTTGACCAGGATTGGAGGCTTGTGCCTGCCACATCTACAGCCCACGTCATTAGTTCTACTCCCAATCCAAGACTCTGTCTATTTTCATTGTCCTGGGCTGGGACCCTGACCTTCCATCCCTGCCATTTAATCAGATCTGAGAGGTAGTGGTAGTTCATTCCAAGAGTTTGTTACTTAAGGAGACATGAGACTGGCTGAAGCTGCCAGCATAAGGGCTGAGTTGATGAAGCTGGAGGAACAGATCCTGTAGTAATAGTAGTGGCGGGGCTGAGTCCCCATTACCCCGGCCGCCTCCGGCTAGCTTTACCCGAAATAATTACACGGACACTGTATTCTTTTAAACACTGCTTGGCTCTTTAGCTCTAGCCCTTTTCTCGGCTAACTCTCGCACCTGGACTAACCCATTTCCAATCATGTGTGTCGCACCCCAAGGTGCGCTTACCGGGAAGATTCTAGCCTACGTCCATCCTGGGTCGGAGCTTCATCGCGTGTGCCTCAGAGAGCAGAGCTCTCGCCTCTGCCCGCAAGAGAGGAGCATCGTGTCTCTCCGAGAGGAGAGCTGTGGAGTCTCTGACCTCACTTCCTCTTCCGCCCAGCATTCTGCTCCTCCCACTTACGTTCTAACCTATCAGGTCAAGCAGCTTCTTTATTAAATCAACCAATGACCTTCCTCCATCAAGATCCCACACACAACTTTCACTTGTGATACCAATTACAAGTTGGTGGGTTTCCCAAAACTGCCCTCTCAGTTTTGACAGTTTATTGGGAGTCTCAAAACTCACAGGAAGCTGTGATACTCTGACAGTAGGCTTTATTCCATGGACAGGGTACTCACTAAAACCAGCCTGGAGACAAGCCAAAGAGAAACGAGTCCACAAACGCTCTCCAGCGCAGTTTCTAATGCTTCTACTATGGAGTCACCGAATTTCTTTCACAGCAGCTAAATATAACAACACATATTAGAACATTGTCAACCAGAGATGTTCACTTAAGGCTTTATCCTAAGATTCTACTGGGGCTCTATCACATAAAGAAAATATAGGTGAATTCCCATCCACCGGTTCTCAGAATCCAACTCTTCTTGGTGGATGAGCTGATACCTCCTGACCCAGCACTGGAAGTCCCAACCCTAAATTACTTTGTTAGACTCTCTGAAATGAGCCACACCTCCAGGCACACGAAACACTCTCGAGCATGAAATTCTCAGGACTAAGAGATTCCTTCCCAGAAGTATGGACAAAGGCTAGACTTCTTGGGACAAGGGTAAATTCTTTGCTATGGAAAGCCCAGTACAGATACTTTCCCTGGAAGACCCGGACTTCACCAAAGCATTTGCAGAATGCCTGCGCTTAGCAGTTAGATAGGCCTGTGTAAACTCTACCTTACTTATACCTGTGAGACCTCGTTTCATGAGGGGTGGGTCTCAGTTTTCCTCTTTAAAAAAATGGAGCTAGAAATGCCTTGATGGAGGAAGGTCATTGGTTAATTAAATAAAGAAGCTGCTTGTCCTGATAGGTTAAAACATAGGTGGGAGGAGTAAACAGAACAGAATGCTGGGAGGAAGAGGAAGTGAGGTAAGACACCTCAGACAGAGTCTCGACAGCTCTGCTCTCTGGGGCAGAGACACCATGCTCCCCTCTCCAGGGCGGACGTGAGAGCTCTGCTCTCTGAGACACACGCAATGAAGCTCCGACCCAGGATGGACGTAGGCTAGAATCTTTCCCGGTAAGACCGGTGCTAGTTTATTAGAGATGGGTTGATCGGGATATCAGAATTAGCCAGTAAGGGCTAAAGCTAATGGGCCAAGCAGTGTTTAAATGAATACAATTTGTGTGTTGTTATTTCGGGCATAACCTAGCCAAGCGGCCGGGGTGCCAGGGACGCAGCCCCGCCGCTTGTATTACTACAGCCTAGCCCAGCAATATTTTTAAAGTACAGAATTTGTGCCTTAAATGCCCTATGCTAATGTACAGCAGGAATCCTAGGAATGGCAACTCATTTTAATGGCTCTTTCTAGTTCTGTTCTTTCTCACTCTTTTTCTTTTCTCTGCTTCTTTTGCAATGTTCTGTCTTCCCTCAACATAGGAGGAAGCCACTCGACTTGTTGCGAAGAAGGAAATTTGGAATTCAGAGGAACCAAATTCACACAGTGCTCTTAGGATAGCCCACCCAAGGGATGGCATCTGACAGTGTCTGCTTAACACAGCAAGCTGTCCATACAAGGCTGAAAGAAACATGACTCACACTTTGTAATGACTTAGCTCTGCTCCAGGACCTGTGTAAATTGAAGATGAAAATGTGTTTTCTAAAAATACGCAGGCATCTGCTGATGTCTGCACTTGTCTCACCTTTGGTTATACAATGGCCTTGCCTGGACTTCTCTTCTGGGTCCACATAACCAGGCTCAGATGCCAGAAATCTTCCCTAAAGAAAGGGCCCAAGGGTCTCCCTGGTTTGAGCAAGCAGTAGGCTTACTACACAGGGATCATCTGGAGCAGACTAGAGTATTGCTGCCCACATGAAGCATAAGGTCTTAGTAAAAGCACAGAACTGACATCACACTGATCTGGGCTTCCCCATCTCAGGGTGATCCCCCTATGTTCCCTGGAATGGTCCAGGGATTTGAAGGAATAAAATCCTTTACCTAGAATCATACCCTATGAAGGACACAAGTCTTTTTTTTAATTTATTTATTTATTAAGGATTTCTGCCTCCTTCCCGCCACTGCCTCCCATTTCCCTCCCCCTCCCCCGATCAAGTCCTCCTCCCTCATCAGCTCTAAGAGCAATCAGGGTTCCCTGACCTGTGGGAAGCCCAAGGACCGCCCACCTCTATCCAGGTCTAGTAAGGTGAGCATCCAAACTGCCTGGGCTCCCACAAAGCCAGTACATGCAGTAGGATCAAAAACCCACTGCCATTGTTCTTGAGTTCTCAGTAGTCCTCATTGTCCGCTATGTTCAGCAAGTCCGGTTTTATCCCATGCTTTTTCAGACCCAGGCCAGCTGGCCTTGGTGAGTTCTCATAGGATATCCCCATTGTCTCAGTGTGTGGGTGCACCCCTCGCAGTCCTGAGTTCCTTGCTCGTGCTCCCTCTCCTTAATATTAACCTTCATCAGGCGATGAAATGAGACAGAGACAGAGACCCACATTGGAGCACCGGACAGAAATCTCAAGGTCCAAATCAGGACACAAGTCTTCCATGCACTCTCTTTCCAAAATACCTTGCACTTCCATTCTCCTTTCCTGGATACACATTATAGTTTTCTAAAACTATAGTCACTTAAAAAAAAAGTAAAATTTTTGGTTCGAAGCCTCAATTTCCAGGCGGTTAAAATTCTGCATCACAGGTTTTCCCATTTGCTTCCCTTCTTCCATTCACAGAAATGTGATGTTCAGAGGGACCAGTTACTCTGAGACCTGTACATTTTCCACCTGAGATTCCTATAATGGGTCTGTAACGCAGAACAGGCAACTGCAGCTGAGTAGGAGAACTGGACATCCCTGCACTGCTCTTACTTCTGCTGCAGGGGCTAGGTAGAAAGTGCGCTTCTCCAAGGTCATAGACATTCACAGCACAGTGACCTCTTAAGGTTAACTTCAGTACACTAAGGCAAACATTTGTTTTTTATATGCTCAAGCCATTTTTATACCTTCCTTCTCCTGTTTAGCTTTAAATTATACGTCTGTAAATAATCTTTTATAGGTCTCACGGTCATCCATTTTCCTTCTCTTCTAGATCAGACATCATCTTTTTCAATTGTTAAACTCTCTAATCATCAAGTCAGATGAATAGGTGTTCTCACTTAACTCATTACTTTAATGGGTACTTATTTCTGCCTACATGTAAGGGATTTACCTAAATATTCTAAAAAAAAAAACAAAATCCTTGCCTTTGTTTAATTTGTATTTTAGTAGTGAAAAGTAAGCTATAAGCAAACAAGAAAATAGTAAAACATTTTATTGGGCAATGATAGATGTTTTTATTCTTTTCTATTTAATTTGCCTAATTCTTATTGCCAGCAATTGCAATATCGTTACTTTCTTTCTAATCTTTATACTTTTTATTTTTTAATTTTTATTTCTCTAGATTATAATATAATTACATCACTTCACTTTCCTCCCTCCAAGCCTTCCAAAATATCCCTCCTTGTTTGCTTTTAAATGCATGGCTTCCTTACTCATTAACTGTTATTGCACACATATACATACACATATAAACATACATATACACATATACGTTCCAAAAATAACCTGTTCAGTCTGCATAATGTTACTTGTATGCTTTAAGACTGACCACTTGGTATTGGGTAACCAGTTGGTGTGCTCTTCCCTGGGGAAGACTATTTCGCCTGCTCTCAACATTGCTTAGTTGCCTGTAGCTCTTTGTGTAGGGTTGACACCTCCGGAGTTCTCCCCCACCCCTGTCCATGTTGATGTGTCTATTGTTGTCCTTGTTCATCACCTGTTGAGGCAGCCACTTTGTCATCTTGTTGCTCTGCTGTGCTGACTTCCTTTGCAGAACTGGAAATAGTCTGATAACACGTATGTTCCTTTGTCTTCCCGTCAAAACACAGGCTCCATGAGGCCACGGGCTTCATCCACATGTCCCATACTATGTCATTAGTTTCCATACCAGTGCTTTAGCCTCAGTGTACACTTGATGAGCACTTATGAGAGGCATGAACAACTCCTACACGCAGGCAACCAAGATTTCCCTGCTCTTTCTCTCTTGAGAATGAACACATGGATAGCTTCCCACGTTTGCTCTTTTTCGTTTGTGGCTTGGAAACATTGATAGTGGCCACTCTTCTAACTCAAAAAAAAATCTTTCTTTTTGCCATATCTTGAGTTCAGCTACTCACAGGCTATAGCAGGAATGCCAAGATTCCAGGCACAGCAGCAGAGCCTGTGCCTCCTGAAGCTGAAATCAATGCACCCAGTTGTACTTTAATTAGCGGTGCTCCTTCTCTGCCTCCATCCGCTGATTCTGCTGTCAGGTGTCGCACATTTCCAAGCTTGCTTCCATCCCTAGGTGACTTAGCTTGCCATGCATAGCTAGAAAAGGCACAGAAAGGGCATGGAGCCAATTAGATTGAAATGGAATGTAGTCTTTGGAGGCCCTTGTCGGAGTAAAGAATATTGGATGTTCCCAAAGATGACAGATGCTTCTTTATTTGGGCTGATCTCAGGGGTTAAAGGTCATTTGTAAATAAGATTTGCTCCATTTGGTAAGGCATGCCCTGTTCCCTATGTCTTTCTTCCTTTTTATTTTTTAATCCCCAAGTCTTTCCCTGTGCATTGGCATGCCTACTTGCTAACAGAAAGGTGCTTGCTCTAGAATGAACCTTTCACGTCCTTGGAGCTTTCCGAGGTAGTAACCAACAGTTAGATGGCTTTGGAAGGGTACTGATAGCCAACTTACACTGTGCTGGGCCATCACAGTAGCCAGGAAAAAGAGGAACAAACTGGTTAGTGGATGGATAGGTAAAACCCTAGCAGTTATATCTCTTGGGTAAGCTGAGAAAAGGTAAAAATGGGGTCAACTTCCTTTCAAGCCTTTAGGTTGTTGATCAAAGCTTTTGTATAGGTGATAGTCCATGGGATACAATCTTCAAAGGAAGTAAAATCCCATTCTGTGTATGAACAACAGCACTATTTCAATTTAGTGCAGATTCATAGACTCTTAGAATTTGTGAACTGTTCAACGTGTGTGTGTGTGTGTGTGTGTGTGTGTTCTAAGGCATTTGGCTAATAACCACTTGGATGAGGTCCCTCACTGAATGTGTGGGGCGGCAATTGCTCCAGTGTTTTAGAATGTTATTCCACAGCAACCCCTTGACGAAGAGTCAGTGTTAGCACTACTCTCATGTAAAGATCTTGCCTGAGATCTTGAGTAGTTAAGAAAGACTCTGTCAATGTGTGGGAGTGCTGGGATCTGCAATGAGGTAAGATATATTGAATTGTAAGAAAACAAATGAAAATAAGGTTCTGAAGAAGATGTTTTATAAAGATGGCTTAATGAAAGTTAAGAGGAGCATCTCAGAGAACTCAAGAGCAAAGTTATCAATTGTCTATGTAAGGAGCTGGAGTCAGAAAATGCACAGTCATCAGAAGTCTTTGCAAGCATGTAGCTGGTCTCTAGGCTCCTTTGGTTTTCTGTGCAAGGCTGACCTATGAACTCCCTCATGGTTAGAAGGTGGCCTTAATGAGGACAATCCACAGTGGCACCGGTTCTTCACTTCTTCCATCTGGTTCTGATATTTACTTCTCCTCATTCGCTCAGTCAGAGGGGACTTTAAAGATAACAAATGTTAACCCAAACCAACAGGGGTCTGAAAGTTTGACTGTATAAGTTCCAGTAGGAATCCTTGGTTATATTTTATCATTTCTGAACAATCTCCAGAACTATGCCTCTCTGCTTATGCTCTGACACTTAAGACAATGAACCTGGGCATAACAGAAGGCACATGTGTATGCTTTATCCTAAGCGTGACCACATTGGAGACCTAACAAAGCCCATTTTACAGCCCAAATTTTTTTTATTTTTTTTAATTTATTTATTTATTAAAGATTTCTGTCTCTTCCCCGCCACCGCCTCCCATTTCCCTCCCCCTCCCCCAATTAAGTCCCCCCCCCTCCTCAGCCCAAAAAGCAATCAGGGTTCCCTGTCCTGTGGGAAGTCCAAGGAACCCCCACCTCCATCCAGATCTAGCAAGGTGAGCAACCAAACTGCCTAGGCTCCCACAAAGCCAGTGCGTGCAGTAGGATCAGAAACCCATTGCCATTGTTCTTGAGTTCTCAGTAGTCCTCATTGTCCGCTATGTTCAGAGAGTCCAGTTTTATCCCAGGCTTTTCCAGACCCAGGCCAGCTGGCCTTGGTGAGTTCCCAGTAGAACATCCCCATTGTCTCAGTGTGTGGGTGCACCCCTCGCGGTCCTGAGTTCCTTGCTCGTGCTCTCTCTCCTTCTGCTCCTGATTTGGACCTTGAGATTTCTGTCCGGTGCTCCAATGTGAGTCTCTGTCTCTGTCTCCTTTCATTGCCTGATGAAGGTTAATATTCAGGAGGATGCCTATATATTTTTCTTTGGGTTCTCCTTATTTAGCTTCTCTAGGACCACTAATTATAGGCTCAATGTCCTTTGTTTATGGCTAGAAACCAAATATGAGTGAGTACATCCCATGTTCCTCTTTTTGGGTCTGGCTTACCTCACTCAGGATAGTGTTTTCTATTTCCATCCATTTTTATGCAAAATTCAAGAAGTCCTTGTTTTTTACTGTACAGCCCAAAATTTTATTTTACCATTTAATAAGAACCAACATAGTGGAGACTAGAGAGCTGGAAAGTCCTCTTCCAGGGAACCCAGGTTTGGTTCCCAGCACCCAAGCCAGGCAGCTCACAAGTCTGTGTAACTCCAGGTCTAGGTGTTGTAGGAGCTGCCGATTGCATTCCGCCACCCAGCTCCGCCACCGGCTAGCTTTACCCAAAATAACAACACATAAACTGTATTCTTTTAAACACTGCTTGGCCCATTAGTTCCAGCCTCTTATTAGCTAGCTCTTACATATTGATCTAACCCATTTCTAATATTCTGTGTAGCACCACTAGGTGCGCTTACTGGGAAAGATTCAGCATGTCTGACCTGGCGGCTTGCTTCATCGCATCTGGCCCAGAGAGGGGAAGCATAGCGTCTGTCTGAGGCATCTTACCTCACTTCCTCTTCCTCCCAGCATTCTGTTCTGTTTACTCCACCCACCTATGTTCTAACCTATGAGGGCCAAGCAGTTTCTTTATTATAATTAACCAATGACCTTCCTCCATCATCTAGGGACTCCAACACCCTCTTCTGACATCTGAGAACAGCTACACACATATGGCAAATACGAAGATATACATTTTTTCATAAAAATAAAAATAAGGGATGTCTTGTAATAAAAATCATTATTAGGATTATTCCAAAAATTTTAACCTTCTATAAGGAGAAGAACATCCCTACTCATGATTCTCTGTACGTTCTAAAGCAGTTTATGATTAATGTAGACCTCTGTGTGGTTTCTTTGGGAATTAATGACCGCAGGAACCAGGCAGGACAGAAACCTCCAGTCAACATTCTAAAGTAGTCAACTCCATGGTTTAAACAGAGCAACCTATAATTACAGGCTCAGCTCATAAAACCCAAGTTGCCAACTTTTCACATTTAAAGTGTTTATTTTATATGAATGAGTATTTGGCCTACATGTATTTTGTGTACCATGTGCATGCCTGGTGCCTATGGAAGCCAGAAAAGAGTTCAGGATAGCTTGGAACCAGAGTTATAGCCTATCATGAGCTACCAGGTGGGTTCTAGAAATGCAAGCCCGTGTCCTCTGTAAAAGCAGCAAGAGCTTTTCAACTGTTGAGCAGACCAGCCACTTTGTCTCTCTTTTGAGACAGGTTCTCACTAGGTAGCCCTAGTTAACCTGGAACCTGCAGAGATCAGCTTGTATTTGCCTCCTGGGTACTGAGATTAAAGATGTGCACCACCATACCTTGCCCTAGTTGGCTTGGGGGATTTTGTTTTGTGTTGTTTGCAAATACCGTCTGTGCACGCACACTTCCGAGCAACCCCGTTTACAACTGCAACCTACTCGCTGTAACCAGCTCTGATGCCAGTTCTCAGCTGAGTGAACTGGCACCAAACCAGCATAATTGACAATCATAAGAAAGGGCAATTGGCTGAGTCATGGGATAGAATTGGTTTTCATTACATGGCTTTGGGAGTGGATGTGCATTTCCTATGCTTCTCTGCCAAAGCTACATAGTTGACCAGAAAAGGAAAACCAACACCTCTGAAAAAAAAAAATGAAGACGAGATGTGGTATAGCATCCAGGAAGGACTTCTCAGCTAGAGCAGAGCATGCTTCAGAAAGAGAGGACGACACACTCAGGACAAAGCCGCAAACAGGGAAGAAGCCAGCAAAGCATCTCTGAGGCTAGGAATTATAAAGAGCATTTTATTTCACAAACAAGTTTCAAGATTGCTTTGGCTGAAGCCTGATTGCTGAGGCTTTCACATATATTGGCTCATAAGAGAAGTTTTTAAGGGAGCTAACTTTAATTTAAATTCAGTACAGTAGACCCCGGACTGAAGAAGAATGCTTAAGAAGCTTGTTAGATCTTTTCTAGGAAAGATAGCCAGTGTTTTCATTTTAAACTTCATTGCATTCCGAAGGATTTTTAAAAGTCTTTTTAAGAAGACATTTAAAATTATGATACATCTTTACCATTTAATATTTGATTTTTTTTGATCCTTAATATTTCAGAGGCTTATTTTTCCCTTCACTCATGTTCATGATTAATGTTGGGATTTTGTGGCATGCAAAGAGTTTCGATATGCTTAATAGCAATTTTCAGCCTCATACCAATGGGAAATAAAAGCTTACATTAAGAGAATAGATTTGCCAGCAGAAAATGAATGGGTTAGGAATTGCAGCTGGAGTTTTTCGAGAGTAGCCATTAGATCCTCAGCACTTTGGGAAGAGTTGTATTGAAGAGTCTTTTCTCAAGGAGAAAAGCTGTTCCTTGAGTCCCTTTTGTTGATGCTGCAACCTAGCATTTAAAAGGAAAGGGCTCAGCCATCACAGTAGCTCTCTCGCTTTTTCTAAGGACAGCAGAATTGTAGAATTTGGGGTTTAGGAAACACGGATTTCAATCCTAAATGACCCTTTGTGATTTGATCTTTGAGAAATCACTTGACCTTTCTAAGACTGGGTTTGGGTCTCCTCATTGTAAAGTTTTGATGATGATGATGATGATGATGATGATGATGATGATGATGATGATGATGATGATGATGATGATGAAGATGATGATGATATGATGATTACACTTTGCTCAGCAGCACTGAGTCTTAAAGTTTATCTTCTTAATAGAGCCTGGCACACAGCATGAATAAAATAAATGATAGTCATAGGTTTGTGGTTTTATTTACCTTGTTACAAATGTGAAGACATTTTTCTAAATGGTGGCTCTTTATTTATGTGTCTGTTATAAATAAAGGAAGGAAGATTTTAGAAAGGAAGTTGACATGAATGGGCCTCAGACTGGCTTTTTAAGGAGAGTTGGGCAAAGGTAGCCACAGTGAGTTCCTGAAGGGGAGAGAGTAAGCCTTTGGGCCCAAAGAAGAGGTTTCTTTGGAGAGATGGTTACTGCACATAACATAACAGGGGTCCTAAAGGGAAAGAACCTTTAGTTTTCTCCACTTCTCGGAATAGTGGGACAGTTATTGTCACCATGAAGAGTATCACAGGTCCTGAATGGAGACACCCTTCTGTTCCCAAGAAATAAAGGGAATCCCTGGATCTAATGGGTTTGGGAGGAGGGGAAAGGAATTTTATACCACATAACCTAGGCTATATTCCAAGAAGGTGCTAAATCAAAGTAAAGTTTTAATTCTAGGCCTAAGTGTGGAAAGGGGGTCTGGGCTTGCAGCTACAATGAAGATACTGCAAACCTGAAGAGGGCCACTTACCAACTCTTTATCCAGAAAGGGAGTGTCTGTCTGGGGGTACGGCCAGATTTCAGGGAGAGAAAGTTGGAGGATCTATGCACTAAACATATCTGTGTGGAACATTCTCTACTATCCTTGCCCAGTGTTAGAAAATCCCTATTTTCATTTGATAACTTTGCCATCCTGGTTCAGTTCAGCAAGCCCAGGATGGTAGCACATGCCTGTAAGGCTAGCACTTTGGGAAGTTGAAACAGGAAGATCATGAGTTTAAGGCCAGCCCAAGCTATATCAAGAGTAAGTCTCAGCTCAGCTTAGGGATAGTATCTTAAAATGTAAATATGGTTAACTGGGCAGCTAGTCTGCTATTCTGCCTCTCAGCCTCAGAGCCAAGGAGAAGCACATAAGTAAAAATAATGCCTTGGTCTTCGCCCTATTTTCAACTTCAGAACTGTGGTGCCCAGCTTATATCCTTCTTAGCAGATGGTTTCATCTTGGTTGACTCCCTGGATTGTATCCTGCAAAGGCAAGACCATGACTAGTAAAAGTTAGGAGGGGTACGTTCCACGTGACTTCTGGACCAGTATTTCTCTGAGCCATCATCCCCTTGCTTGCTTGTTCTTTTACCTCAGCCAAGCTTTATATGGCCCTCCCAAAGAAATATTCCACCAAACACAGGGCAAAGCCAGCCTGTTCATCCATTTTATACCTAGCAACCCGCCTTTCCCATTGTGCCCTAACATCAAAGGCGACTCCTGCAATGCCACAGCACAGGGTGAGGTTTTCAAGGTCAGGTTCTCAAGCCTCATGGGTGTGGATTCCAGCCTAGTTCTGCCCTTTGGAGTGAGGATTCTTAGGGGAGATGCTTGACTTCTCCGAGCCCTGTTTTCTTCATCTGTACAGGGAGAGAAGATTGTTTTTAACTCCAAGGATTTTTCTGAGGATGAAATAAGCTAATACTGACAAATACCTTATCTTCGTTTATGATGTCTGATAACATCTCATTGGGTTTATTGCTGTAAAGCAGGTGCTCTGAAAAAAATTTATTTTGGAGACAACCTCATATCCAACGAGGACTTGAACTTCCAAAAGGAGAAATCAGTTGTTTGGGATCAAGACTCTTTCCTACAGAGGGGAAAGGAGTGATTACACTATACAAAAGATGAAGAAACCTGGGTACTCACATGTTCACTGGAGACACTCAGGCCTTAGCCTCCATCCAACCAGTCAGATTTTAACATGCATTCTCACATTTGATTCCGAAAAATTGGTTTATCACATGTCACTCCTCCTTCCTTCTCTAAACCATAAGTATTGTCCTAAATTTACTATTAATTTTCATACACATTTATTTAAGTATAAACTCTAAAAGGATATTTTACATGAACAATAGTTTTGTTTGAAACATGCACTATATATATATATATATAAAACTTATAACAAAAACTTGATAACCTGATAAATATTTACTTTTCTTCTACATTGAACATAGAGTTTACTCAAGGTAACAATGTATCTAACTCAAGGAGTATAAGCCCCAACTTCTCTTGAAAAGAGGGTTAGCCAATAAGATTAAAATTGTAGGTCATGAGACCTCTCCTTAAATCTTCAGAGGGACCATGTTGCCAGGTATACATTTACCTGTTCTCCTTTCTTTCTTTTCCCTGTTTGGAAGAAACATGACTGATGCTCCCAGATCCCTTTGATTCTTAATATCAAACAGCAATGCCGAGGAAAATGGGACAGAGAAATCCATCATGACTTAGGACCTCAAAGTGTGCCTTAAATTATCGACCTCTCAATGTGTTGTAGGTCATAAGTAAATACCTGGTTTATAGCAGTTATGAAGCTAAACCTAATGCTAAATGAAATAGGATCATACTCCATACATCACATTATTAGTTGAATACTTAATCCAATACTGTACTTGTGCTTGTTTGCTGCGGCAAGTGTAGTATTTAACGTAACACTACAAGGGTTAGACTGGCTGATCGGTGGCTCTCTTCCACCACTAACAACTCTAAGAGAGAGCTGCATATAATTATACCTCTCTATACCTGATTTTGTTCATGTGTAATAGTGCCCCTATCATGGTTGTCATGAAAGTTGTTAGTTTATATCCACAATGTTTACTATTGTGCATAAAGAAAAGTGATAACTCTTAGTGAAAGTTGCTAGTTTTTTCTATTTTCTATGGTCTACTTCTATCTTCATATAGTATTCCATTCTATTTATATGGTCCCATTTATTTTTTTCTTTCTAATCTTATATAGACATTTCCATTTTTAATTTTCCTAAATGGTAATGAAGTTAGTATTTGCAGATTTTTTTTGTATGCATTTGTACAGTTTTCTCTAGGGTACCCATCTAGAAGTAGAAACACTGGATCCATGGACAAATGTACTTTCAACCTACCCTCATAAAGTTAAATTGCTTTCAAATGTATAATAGCAATTTGCAAATGAAAAGTGCCTGTTGTACCTTGTCTTTGCCAAATCTGAAATTCACTAGGCTTTAATTGGTTTGCCAGTCTGGTAGTGTGACAGTTGTGACTTCATTGTTTTAATTTGATGATTACTAATGAAGCTAGGAGTAACTTTGTATGAAGCCACCTGGGTTTCCCCTTCTGCTTCTATTATTCATTTTCCTCCTGGGTTGTTGATCATTTCCTTTACTGAATTTGGATACATACTGATGTGACCAACATCCTCACCCAGACCCTCGTTCATTTTCCATCTTCTTCAGGAGACACACATTTTAATGTGCTTCAGGCTCACACTCTTCTGTCAAATTATTGATGTCTTTGTTTTTAGAGTTTCTTCCATGCCTCAGATTTACAAAGCCACTCTCCTGTGTTTTAAATCCACCCTTTTACCTTCAGGAAGGTCTTTAATATACCTTGAATTTACTCTCTATGTTTGATAAGAGGTGAAAAGTGTTCACTTGTTGTTACTTATTATTACTGTTATTACTGTTGTTACGTTGGTTATCAAAGGGCCCAACATTTGTTAGTCCATACCTCTGTACTTACTTAAAAAGCCATATCTGTCAAGTGTCTAGTACCATGCATACATTGGATTATTATCCTATTCCACATCGTTTGTCTATTTGCCACCCTGATGCTGGTACTCGCTGTCAAAGTCTCAGTCCCTTGAAGGTCTTAAAAAGATAATTTACAATTTTGATTGATTGGTACTGTGCATTATAAATCATAGTTAGGACATCCACTCCTAGTGGCACAGGTCTTGTAAGTCTATGGAGGACATGTCTAAGACCCAGTGCTGCCCAGAAGAAGAATAGATTTGACTCAAAATAGCATTTTTACCTCTCTTATCAACACATCCTTTGATGTCTCATCCTCCAAACCCATCATACTTTCTGCTACCATCAGGAGGTCTCATACTCCATACCTCCTGCTGCCCTCATAAACTGCCGCACATGATTCTGTGCTTAGCAGTAATCCACCTCGCATCGGTGGGCAGCAAAGCCATTTCCCTTACTAATGGTCCACAGACGGAAGCGTTGCCTAGATACAGTATTTACAGCCTCAGCAACTGGAAAGGACCTGTGAGAGAAACCATTCTACATGAGACGTGAGATGCCAGGAAATCCTCACCAACTCTAAGAGGAATTACAAACGTGGAAATACATGTCTCCTCAACAGTCCACCTTTTCATGAAAGGACGAGGTGAAATTACTGGAGGTGAGGAGAGGGAGATGAATTATACAAATTTGTTTACCTTTATTTCAATTTCCTATATCTAAAAAAATAAGCTGAGAGGTTGCTGATTTTGTGCCATGGATCAGTGAAGTCTTCATAACACACCAAAACTGGTTAACTGGATACCAAGTCCCCTGGGTATCAGGAAATGCCATTGGGTCAGTGTCCCCTTCCTTAGCCAGAATGTAATAAGAGTGGATTTCTGATACCCAGGATCTCTGACCAACAGTTGGAACTGCAATGAAATGGGAAAATTAAAGTATTGGAGACTGAGTCTTCGAGAAGTTATAGTTCCTGGAGGTCTAGGCATCATACCTAAGCCTCCATCACACAGTCTAGCCTGGGCACATCCACTGTCTTCCTGTAGGCTGCTGGTTTCGGGTAGACTCATGGTTATTTGCTTTCTCTGTCTCCTAGAGTCTTGCCATGCAGGTCAGAGGACTAGTTAAGTGGTAAAGTCTTCTCTACTTCCCTGACATTTTATTATCTGTTTTCTTCTCTTGTTGCTAGGTTTATGATGTCATCATAGGAGATTCTTACTCATGTACTCTTCTACAATTGTATAGACTCTCTTCTAGGGCCTTACAAGTTTTATAGGTTTAAAGGAGAACCTCGTGTGAAGGAACTCTGATTTACCTTTGTAATGTAAAAGATTATTTGTTAAAAAAATTCTCTTGGGGTGATCATAGACTGTGGGGTAAACATACATGTAATTCTGGTTCAAAATAAGTGGAAGAAGCAAGGGCCCCAGTGTATAGGCTGAGTAAGGGAACTGATTTGCTTCTATTGTTCATTGTCTTTGTGGTGTGTAACAAACCATCCAAACTCTCTTCATTTTTATTATTATTGCAAGAGTATATGCACCTATATGTACATAATATTATCTATGATGTGTTATCATTAATCTTATTCTAGAAGAAAGGGAAATTAGAGTCAACTGCACAATATGGACAACTTCAGAGTTACCCACGTTCATACTTTCTAAGCCACAATCTCATCGTATATGATAATTCAATACAAGGGCAAACTCATTTCTAAAGCTCTTTAACTGACCTAGTCTATTCCAGTTCCAGTATATTCAAATATTAAGCCATTTCTAAGAAGAGGGAAGCTAAAGGCTTACAGATAAATAGAGAAGGCATATGAGAAAGGAAAGCTAAGGAACAGCAAAAGCTCGTGAACTGTGAGCAGTGAGGCTTACTCCGGGTCTACTGAGGAAGGGCTGGCTGAGACACAGGGGGCCATCCTATCACTAGTACTTTAGCTGGAGTCCTGAACAAGAGTCAAGGGTTTGAAATCCTGGGCAATGGGGACAGGTCACAAACACTTCCCCAATAATTGCTCTATCTCAAAACTCCAATCACTCTTAGATATTGTGATCCCGGGGGTCAGAAGTAATAAGATCAGAGTAACTTTGGTAAAAGCTTTCTAACAGGTGTCAGCAATGGAGAAAACTAGTTTTAAGTCTGTTGTGTAAAGGGGGTCAATACTAAAAACTTCTAGGGAGCAAGTCTTTGGTGAAATTGTACTGAAATGGATTTCACATGGTTTATTGATGTCAGTTACTATAATCTCTCAGCTGTTTCATTCCAAACGTCTCTTGTTATCCTCCCAAAATGTGGTCCCAAGAAAAGTCAAAGTCTCGAGGTCCTTAATCTCTGGAAATTCTAAACAGGAATACTGGAGAATTGCGTTCCCCTTTTAGGAAGAATCAGTATCACACAGACATAACTGACCTCAAAGAACCACTTGGGGAAGAGAGGTGAAAGGTAAGGATCCTTTTCGGAGAGTTTCAAAGTCATCACACAAACCCAGTACTGCTTAGCGCTGATCACTGTGCCTAGGAAGATGTAAAAGGATGATTGATCCCAAGGGGCTCTGGGGTAGAGCATGACTGTTCCCAGGGGACACTGAGGTAGCTTGAGTGTGACTAACATGTAGACGCTCTCAGTTCAGAAGAGCACATACTCAAGTAAACAAGACTAAGAGCTAAGTTGGGATAAGAATAGAGTACAATAAGTCATATCAAGGATCAATCATACTTTCCAGGAGAATAAACAAGGATGAGCATTGGGAGTGGATTGAAGGTGCAGAGTGCTGGTGTTGATGCTGAGAAAAAGATGTACACAAAAGAAGAGGAAAAGAAGAGAAGAGTACTAAGTAGTACCCTGTCTGAGGGTAGAAGAAGGAACTAGGTACCAGAAAGAATATGAAAGGGCCTCCCAGGATCTCACGACTGATGAGTTGAATGAATAAACCAGACAGCTTGATTTGGCTTACCTTGGCACTAAGGATCTCCATGAGGACCAGAAGGAGCTCTAATCCCATGCCCTAATAAAGTTCAATTTCACTTCTCCTATGGCTTCTGGAATTCCTAGGAGATCGAGTTTCCTTGTCAGTCTGTGGCTATACTAGACAGCATTTGCTGTGTTTCTTTCTCTCACCTGACTTTCTACGTGGTCCTCCTTGTATATTTTCCCTTGCATGGTCCCACACCTGGGGACTGCTCTTCCCAATCAAACAAGATTGTTTGAGGTCAACAAGCCTATGCTGTAAGGTTTTATAAACAATTATAAAGTCACATGGAAGGACATTATATCTTATTAGCATATCATACATTTCAAGGGAGCATTTCACTTTTCTGCCAAAAGTCACCAATAGCTATCACGTTAATTATGATTCCAGATGTCTTCACTAGAGAATTCTCCTCCCCTTTATCCTTTTCTTATCCTGTCCCTCTCTTCCGTTCTCTCTTTAACTTCCTCCCCAGTGTATGGTCACAGTGCATTTCTTCACTCTGGACACAGCAATTCCAAATCAGTGTTTCTCACTTCACTTCAAAAGTCCAGTCCTGAGTTCTTTGTACTGAAACAGACATCTAGTTCATTTGTCCTTGGTAAGGCTCTTCCCAGATTTCCTGCCCCGAGCTGCCCCCACCTCTGACTTTCCTGGGTATATTTATCAATGTGTACCTTGTTCCACGTGTTTGTCTGAGCATGGTGCACTGAGCCAGTCACTCTGGCCTCCTGTCTTTTAATTGCTTATAGCTCTATGAACTTTGAACACCTTTTTCCACCCTTCAGCTAAGCACTGATTCATTCCACTTCTGTGAGCCATTTATTCCCCTTTAATTAGACACAACTTAATTATTTTGCCATTAAAACAAACCAAAAGAACCTATAAAGCAACTTTTAAGTGAAACTCCATTTCTGCCTGCAGACATATTAAAAATGAAATTATGCCACTCATTTTACCTGTCCTATACAAAGAAAAGATTGGCTGCATTGTCTTTAAATTTCCCCTGATCTTTTATCTTTCATCAGAAAGATAACTGGGAAATCAAGGTTAGACTAGGGAGGGAAATTGGAAGCAGGCAGCCGCAGTTCTCAACAGACAGCAGACACATGAATGTAGGAGACAGCGTTCCTTCAGGTTTGCTGCGTGGCAACATCTGTGCACTGCCTAACTGGGTAAGTGTCTCATCTCTGTCCCCAGATCTCCTTACTCAGAAAACTCTTAGGTAGGATGGAAAGCGGAGCTTCCGAGTTGCCTGTTCTGGCACTTTCTGGATTCATGCTTGCCTCCAGAAACCCAACTCTGATTCGGAGAATTACCAGTTCTACCTGTTCAGGAATCGTGCATGTCTTCCATCTTTTAACAGGTTCTGATGCTCACTATTAGCCATTTGTTCAATTTCCCCACTGATTTCCCACCCAGTTACTTTGCGTGTGAATACAGCCTATCTCTCCTCCAACCATTTCATTGGCTAAAGAGCCATGCCGTCTGCAGCATCCTCTCATGGGATAGCCAATTCTTTCAGAAAATCCATAATGGCTTTGAAGAAATGTCTAATATTTGGAGCATATATGAATTTTCTGTTGTCTGGTCACTAGTAAACTAGCCCAGGTCAGTGTCTTTAAGGGCTAATCTCTTGACTTCAGATTTGGAGGACAGCACTCAGATATCATGGTGGCAGAGTAAAAAGAGAAATTCTAGACTATCTATTGACGGAGTCACTAGAGACAGGTGTGTTCGTGTCCTGCTGTCATGTTCCACACTGCTCCAGCGGGTCTCACTGAAATCAGTTTCTGGAAAATTTTGTTTTCTCCATTTATAGTGAACGAAAGCTTGGCTGGGTATAGTAGTCTGGGCTTGCATCCATGGTCTCTTAGTTTCTGAAGTACA